>NC_069390.1:52525586-52825586 GCF_027475565.1 Acinonyx jubatus | reverse complement strand
ATGATTCTGATGTTGTTCCTTTTTAATGAGTCACTGATTTCTCTAATTCTTAAATCGTGCTCTTTGCCTTCATCTCCCTTTCTTTCTGCTTTGTTATTCTCTAAAGTTTGTCCTCTATATCGCTGATTCTCTGTTCTGCCTTGTCCATCTTTGCCGCCGCTGCATCAATCCATGATTGCAGCTCAGTGATAGCATTTTTAATTTCATTCTATTTTTTACTTCTTTTATCTCTGCAGAAAGTGATTCTAATCTCTTTTTGACTCTAGCTAGTATTCTTATTTTCGTGATTCTAAATTCTGGTTCAGACATCTTGCTTGTATCCGTGTTGCTTAAATTCCTGGCTCTCATTTCTTTGTGCTCTTTCTTTTGGGGTGAATTCCTTCGTTCTGTCATTTTAAGGGAGAAAAGGAATTAATGAGGTAGAAAAATTGAAGTTAAAAAAATTAAAATTAAACAATTAAACACAAACACACACACACACACATCGAATAGATGATGCTAGATCCTAGGTGTGTTTTGGTCTGGGTGTTGAAAGTGGTTTGACAGATTAGAGAAAATAAAGGGAGGGAAGAACATAATAAAAAATAAAAAATTATAAATGAAATCACTTGAGAATTTGAAAAAATGAATACACTGAAGTAGACTAAAATGAGATAATATGAGTAAAATAGAATTTGAAAAAATATACAGAAAAGTAAAGAATAAAGTAGAAAAAAATCAACGAAAATTAATAAAAATTAAAAATTAATATGAATCTTTTCTCTTCTTGTATTCAAGAAAAAGAAAAGAAACAAAAAAGAGAAAAAAGATTTAAAAAATAATTAAAAAAGGAAATCGTTTGAGAATTTGAAAAGTTGAATACACTGTAGTAGACTAAAATAAAATGATGGAAGTGAATAGAATTTGAAACAATTTACATAAAAACAAAAAATATAGTGAAAAAATTAAAGGAAAACATTTTTAATAGAAATTTAAAGTAAAAATGAAGCTTTTCTCTATCTGCACTCAAGAAAAAGAAAAGAAATGAAAAAAAGAAAAAAATAAAGAAAAAAGAAAAAAAGGACATCGTTCGAAAATTTGAAAAGGTGAATACACTGAAGTAGACTAAACTAAAATGATAGTAAATAGAATTTACTAAACTAAACCGAAGTTACTAAACTAAAATGAAGTAAATAGAATTTGAAAAAATGTACATAACATCAAAAATATAGTAATAAAATTAAAGAAAAATATTTTTAATTAAAATGGAAAATAAAAATGAGTCTTTTCTCTTTCTGTATTCAAGAAACAGAAAAGAAGTATAAAAGAGGGAAAAAAAACGAAAGAAAATTGAATAGATGAACCTGCTAACATATTGAAGTAGGACTGAAAGTGATTCGTTTTCCCCTAGAAGTCAGTCTATGCAGCTCTTTATAGTCCATAAATTAAGGGGGCGGTGAGTCTTGGGTTCTTAAAGAGCAATGTTGTCCTAGTTGGGTGGGGCTCAGTGTAACGGCTCCGCTCTTCACTAGGTGGCGCTGCTAGCCTACTGGGGTGGATTGTTGCCGGGCTCCTAGGTGCCTGCGTATGCGCATCCCTGGGAGTGGCAAAAATGGCATCACCCAGCTACCAACTCTGTTCTCCCCGATCAGCAATCGCACACCCGTCCTCTGTCTTCACTTTCGTCTACTCCCTGTGTTTTCACTCTCTGTGACCAGGTCCCAGGCAGTACTTGTCTCCCGAGTTGTGTCTCAGATGTGGCTGTTTTCCCTGGCCCCTTGCTTCCGAAGGACTACGGCTTTGACCCGTTCCGCCCCTCTTCAGGAGGGTCTCAGCGAGCAATGGCCAATGAGCAATGGCTGAAGGTCGGCTGTACCCAGGAATACTTTCTGGACCCTGCTGCTGCTGGTGCCCCGAGACTATGGCCAGGTACCAGCTCGCCTGAGAAAAAGTTCAAAAGATAGTGTGGCAGCAGCATTTCAGGGATTATGGAAAATCACAACACACATCTGGCACCAGGTTTCACCCTTAACGACCTTGTTACAGCACCAGCGAATGTAGCTGTTTTCTAGGGTCTGCTGGGACCAGGTGGCTTCAACAGTCTCTACCAAATGTCCTTCCAGCAGTGGAACTGCTTTTTCCCGTGTGGCCTAAGAATCTCCTGGACCCCACTCTGTTCCTGGGGATTCACCTTTCCGACCAGAGCACCACCAGGTATCGAGCTGCAGAGTTGCAGACTCTGCTCCCCTTGTTTACAGTCTCAATAGAGTTTAAACCCTCTCCTTTCTCCTTTCTCCCTTTTTAGGTTAGTCCCTGCAGCTGTTTCCAATTTTCTGCTTTCTCTCCAGCTGCTTTTGGGGAGGGGTGATTTTCCCGTATTCTCCCCCCTCCCCAATCTCCATCCTCTCTCTGCCTGCAAAAGAGATTCCCTACCTTTCGGGGCTTCTTGCTCCCCAAGTTCAGCTCTCCACTCCATGTACCTGCTGAATTCTGTGGTTCAGCTTGTGCAGATTGTTGTGCTAATCCTCCAATCAGTTTTCTGGGTGTGTAGGATGGTTCAGTGTTGGTCTGGCTGTATTTTATGGACGCGAGACACAAAAACCTTCCATGCTGTTCTGCCATCTTGGCTCCTCCCTCATATTTCTTATTGTATAAAATATTGTTGCTTTATATGTATTTTATTAATTATAGAAACTACTCCCAAGCATTACTTGAAGTGTATTTTTAATTTTTATTTTTTGAGGGAGAGAGAGTGTGTACATGTGAGTAGAGTAGGGACAGACAGAGAAAGAGAGAGAATCCCAAACAGGAAACACGCTCAGCGCAGAGCCCTATGCAAGGCTCAATCCCAAGGAACCTTAAGATCATGACCTGAGCCGAAATCACGAACAGGATACTCATCCGACTGAGCCACCCAGGGGCCCCTTAATTCTTTTATCTCTCTGACTTTTAATCTTCCCTAAGAAGCTTTAAAATATTTGTTAAGTTAAAAATATTGCCATTTGTTTAGTCACAGTGAAACTATGGAAATGATTTAGGAGAATAGATACAGTTACATAAAGAATATATTTCTATTTCAGGTGTATGCCGTTACAAGCCCCATCGGAGTGTTAATGATTTCTACATGTGTTTATGTGCATTTATGTCTACAGGTGCTGCATTTGTGAATGGGATTTGTCATTCTAGTCTGCTTTCTATTGTATTTTTGAATATAAATAAATGGAAGGCTTATTTTTAGGGTGTGTTATTTGCTAAATGCTTATAATTTCAACAAATTGTTAGAAAAAATTATTGAATATCACATTTAGAATAAATTTGAAGTAAATAAGAACATTGCCTTCTTCCATTTCATATGAACATTTATTTTTTTTTTAATTTTTTTTTTTCAACGTTTATTTATTTTTGGGACAGAGAGAGACAGAGCATGAACGGGGGAGGGGCAGAGAGAGAGGGAGACACAGAATCGGAAACAGGCTCCAGGCTCTGAGCCATCAGCCCAGAGCCTGATGCGGGGCTCGAACTCACGGACCGCGAGATCGTGACCTGGCTGAAGTCGGACGCTTAACCGACTGCGCCACCCAGGCGCCCCTCATATGAACATTTAAATTAATGTCTGAATTCATTTCTTTGACTAATAAAGGAATACAATTAAATTATCATCCTATAGTGAAAATTCTTTATTTTTTCCATACTTTTAAGAAAATTGTGACATAATCTATGAAAAATCTGTTTTATACACATTGTTGTCTTAAACTCTCTCTCTTCGATTAGTAGTTGAAAGGAAAAAATGTATTCCCTATTCTATTTGGATTGGTGATTCTGTTCATGTTTATAAAGTCAAGAGGCATGAATCATCAAGTGTATGTTTTGAACCAGATTCCTTTAGGGTATAGCCTCATTTACATTATAAAAATAACTTCCATGTTTTCAGTCATTTTACTATTTTTTCTTATTTTCAAGTTGTTGTGAACTGTTACCTTTTGATATACATGTAAATGCATGTTAGTTGGAAGTAGGAACAAAGGCCAATATGATATGTAAACCTGATGTCCTATTACCCTGGAAGACTGACAGTTATTTTTATTATCAGTCCACTATGTCATTAATGATTTGTTCAAATCTTGAGTTTCCAAAATAGAAGTAAGGACTTCAAAGGAATTACTAACAAACATACATTTTCCCTAGGTAGAGTTTTTCGCCAATTCTTCTATCTCTATACATTTTCTGAAAGACTGAAATTTAACAGCTATCAATTTATACATTTATGTATTTGCTATCCATCACATGATCTCATATACATCCACATGTCTTAATACATTTTTATGTATGTCAAAACAGGACTGCCTCTTCAGGGATCCATGCTATGGCGATTGAATCATGGGATTAATGATTCAGAATCTCCAATAATAGAAGAGGGGAGAGGACTGTGAATTAGCAAAGTTAGAGAAGTCCTTTAAGGAGATGAAATGTTTACCACGTTTGCTCTCAGAAACTTATGCACAGAGTTCCACAAAGCAATAAAGCTCAGCTCTATCTACCAGCATATGCGTGAGTATTTTTCCTAATATGGTGAAGAGGATGAAAATGGTGAAGGTGAGTTGTTGCTAGAAAAAAAAAAAAAAAAGGTAACAGTATCTTCTCTCTCTTCAAGATCCTCATGAATGACAATTGCACATGGCTTGCAGTACAGACTGGGCTTTTTTACTTTCCCAAATGGCTAGTTATCTGACCTCCCCTTAAGTATTAAGTAACACATATTTGCCCCATCAATAGGAAATGTCCCTATGGAAAAAATAAAAATAAAAAAGCTCATCTTGCTGATACTTATAAAGTCCATAGAGAAAAAAGAAGATCCAGTAAAGCAGATCAGTGAAGCATATATTCTACACAATAAAGGGCATCAATTTCTGTAAGACTCTAAGATAGTCACTTTAGTAGTCATTTAGAGATCTATAAAAAAATGATAGAAGTTCTTCTGAGAAGCAGGAAACAGCGTTGTCTGTTGATGAATTAATAAGAAGAGAAGGGTGGGGTGCTGAGTGGCTCAGTCGGTTAAGCATCCAACTTTGGCTCAGGTCATGATCTCGCAGTTCGTGAGTTCCAGCCCCGCATCAGGTCCTGTGCTGACAGCTCAGAGCCTGGAGTCTGCTTTGGGTTCTGTGTCTCCCTGTCTCTCCCTGCCCCTCCCCTGATCACACTCTGTCTCTCAAAAATGAATAAACATTTAAAAAGTTAAATAAGAAAAGAAGGGTGATGATGCTTTGGAGTGACTTATGATCAAACTACTAACCGGCCTGAAAATATCACTTAAGGTTAGAAACCACCTGTAATGTCTATGTGGATCAAGGCAACCACACCAAGTGGTGATAAAATTGTACCTCCACTGATGAATGTTCACTGTGTCTTTGGAGCACTTTTTTGTAGATATTCCTTGCAAGTTAAACTTTTCTGAACAAATGTGAGTATTATTTTTTCCTGGTAAGAAATGATAATATTTGATAAATGACTCTACTATCAGAATTTACAACATTATAGTTAAATTGGGAAACCTTGGCTTAATTACTATTCTAGACACTCAGAAATCTTTCAAGACTTGGCATATCCTGTAAGTCTAAGGTTTCAGTTGCCTCAGTTTTAACTTCCTTAAATAAGTAGATTCCTTCCCTCTCCCTGCCTGAAGTTTTCTACATGTAAATGATCTGTGTCTGTCTGTTTAACCTAAAATGGTATATTCCCTCTTCATGGAGAACCACGTCTGAATCCTGCCCTGGATCTGTTGGGTCTTCACAGAGAGAAAGGTTGAGGAATTGGTGTCATAAGCAGGGAAAGCAGGCATAGAGAATTTGAGGTATTTTATCTAGGAGTCAGCACTTATGTTCATTCGGTAGATAACTTTCACATAGCCTGTTATCTCATACAGGACCAATCTGAGCAAAAGTGGTACATGTATATAATACAGAATTCTTTCTTTTTTTTAATATGAAATTTATTGTCAAATTGGTTTCCATACAACACCCAGTGCTCATCTCAACAGGTGCCCTCCTCAATGCCCATCATCTACCCGTCCCTCCCTCCCACCCCCCATCAACCCTCAGTTTATTCTCATTTTTTAAGAGTCTCTTATGGTTTGGCTCCCTCCCTCTCTAACTTTTTTTTTCCTTCCCCTCCCCATGGTCTTCTGTTAATTTTCTCAGGATCCACATAAGAGTGAAAACATATGGTGTCTGTCTTTCTCTGTATGACTTATTTCACTTAGCATCACACTCTCCAGTTCCACCCACGTTGCTACAAAGGGCCATATTTCATTCTTTCTCATTGCCAAGTAGTATTCCATTGTGTTTATAAACCACAATTTCTTTATCCATTCATCAGTTGATGGACATTTAGGCTCCTTCCATTATTTGGCTCTTTTTGAATTCTTTCAATTAAAAAGTCACATTCACTATTGTTCACATCTGTTATCCAAGTACGTCTCCACACTTACGAATCTACTATTTCTACTATTTCTACTACTATTTCTACTTAGTAAAACATTGAGGGTAGACAAAGGAAAAAGTGATCTTACATCAGTTTTGTCTTTTCTCAAGAAACTAGAGATTATGATAAATTTTGACTTCCCACATGTATATTAATCTTTCAGAGTATTTGTGAAAAGTAGTTACCCTTCACCTTCAGAGTGTGATTCAGTATATCTCTTCATATATCCTGTGATTCCATCTGTCTCTTCTATCTGGCAATCCTGTTCAAGTCTTAACTCAGTTGACAAAATTCAGGTATATTTGTTTCTCTGCTTCCATGAAAGCAGATCGTATCTTTGTAAGTGTTGCATGAAGAGAGAGCTAGAGGGCTCTCTAGCTCTCTAGCTCATCAGAAATGAGATTGGTATAAATGGACATCATGTCCCTAGGGATATTCTGTTCACATTTCAAAGAGAATGATCAAAACATCTATCATCTGACTGCAATCTGGAATTATCCATGGGGAGAGCATTTGTTCTATTTAACAAACACATATTTATTTGATGCTCTGAACTGTTCAAACACTGTTTCATGAATTTTAAAAAATATTAGGGAAACTAATATAACACTGTACATTAGTTATACTTAAAAAATAGGTAATATCACACAAACCCTAAGTAGCAGGTGCTATTATGAGCCATGCTTTATAGATGAATAAGTTGAGTTCAAGAGAGGTTAAGCAGCATGGTAAAGACACACAGTAAGTGAATATTTGAACCTTTGCAAGCTGGCTCCAAGGCCAATGCTCTTAACTGCTCTGCTCTGTTTCAGTTTCACTGCAATCAACTTTCTCTGCCTGTTGCTTCTATGGCATGAGGGTTAAAGACTTCACGTGTTCTCTCTATTCTTTAAAAGGTTATTAAAACTATCTCATGTATCAGTTCTATTTGCTTTCAACAAGATCATCTGTGAGCCTAAGATACTCTATCATATTCCCTTTCTTCACAAACCAGCCTTTCAACTCTCATCAGCTACCACAGGGTGGACACTCTTGTTTCATCTGTTGCCCCAGAGACTTTTCAACGTTGGTGAGCAACTGCTTTCCATCAATAGAAAACTTTCTCAATCAGTCTCTTCCCCAACCACAGCTTTATTGAGATATAACTGACTTATAACATTGTATAAAGTTTGAGGTGTATAACATGTTGACTTGATACATTTACATGCTGCAAAATTATTACCACCATAACATCAGCTAACACCTCTGTCCTGTCACATAATTGTCATTTTTGTTTCTTGTGGTGAGACCATTTACAGTCTATTCTCTTAGCAACCTTCACCTATATGATACAGTATCATTAGCTATAATGGCCATGCTATACATTAGATACCCAGAAATTGTTAATTTTATAACTGGAAGTTTGTGCCCTTTGACTAATATGTCTCTATTTCTCTTACCCACCTGCCCCTGGGAACAACCACTCTACTCTGTTTTTGACTTCAACTTCAATAGATTCCACATATAAGATGTATTGTACAATATTTGCCTTTTTCTGTCTGACTTATTTCACTTAGTATTATGTTCTCAAGTTCTATCTAAGTTGTCACAATGGCAGGATTTTCTTCTTTCTTATGGCTGAATATTATTTTATTATTAATATTTATTTATTTATTATAATATTATTTATGCATATATCATGTTTGTTTATTCATTCATTTGTAGACAAATAGGTTATTTCCATGTTGTGGATCATGCTGTGATGGACACGGGGGGTGTATATATTGTAAATTCTCAGTTAAATTTATTCCTAAGTATTTTATTGTTTTATGCTATTGTAAATGGATTGCTTTCCTCACTTCTTTTTCAAATGTTTTGTTGTTAGTGTATAGGAATACAACTGTTTTCTGTATGTTGATTTATATCCTGCAACTTTACTGAATTTTCTGATTAACTATAGCAGGGATTTTGTTTGTTTTTTGTTTGGTTGTTTTTGTTTGTTTTTTGTTTCTTTGTTTTGGTGGAATCTTCAGGATTTTCTCTGTATAGGATCATATCTGCAAACAGAGATGGTTTTATTTCTTCTTTCTTATTTGGATGCCTTTTTTTCCTTGTCTGACTGCTCTGTCTAGGATTCTCAGTTTTGTCGAATAAAAGTGGGGAGCATTGACACACTTGTCTTATTCCTGATCTTTGATGAAAAACTCAACCTTTCCCCATTGAATATGAAGTTGACCATGGGTTTGTCTTATATGGCCCTTATTATGTTGAGGTACGTTTCTTCAATACTCAATTTCTTGAGAGTTTATACCATGCAAGGATAATGTGCCTTGTTAAATTCTTTTTCCTGTATCTATTGAGATGATCACATCACTTTTTATTTTATTCCATTAATGTGGCATATCACATTTATTGATTGGCATAGGTTGACTCATCCTTATATCCCAGAGATAAATCCCACTTAATCATGATTTATGATCATTTTAATATACTATTGTGTGTTTTGTGTGTGCAGAGTGCTAATATATCACCTAGAATTTTTGCATCTGTATTCATCAAGATTATTGGTCTCTAATTTTGTTTTCTTGTAGTGTCCTTATCTGGCTTTCGTATTAGGGTTATGTTGGACTTGTAAAATGAGTTTGGACGTATTCCTTCCTCTTCAGTTTTTTTTTGAAAGAGTTTGAGAAGTATTGGCATTAATTTACTTTAAATATTTATTGGGATTCCCCAGTGCAACCATCTGATCCTGGACTTTTCTGCGTGAAATGGTTTGGATTACTGATTACATTTCCTTATTCATTGTTAGTCTGTTCACATTTTCTGTTTCTTAATGATTCAGTCTTTGTAAGTTTTATGTTTTTAGGCATTTATCCATTTCTTCTACATTATCCCATTTGTTGTTTCTGTGATATCAGTTGTAATGTCTCCTTACTCTTTTCTAATTTTATTTACTTGAGTCTTCTCTCTTTTTTTCATAGTAGCTAAAGTTTCTTAAATTCTTTTTATCTTTTCTAAAAAAACAACTCTTAGTTTTATTGATTATTTCCACATTTTAAAATCTCCATTTTATTTATTTCTAGTGTGGCCATTGTTCTTTCTTTCTCTTTGCCATCTTTGGGCTTAGTTTGTTCTGTTTCTCATCCCTTGAGATGAAAAGTGAGGCTTTTTTTTTTAATGTTTTGTTATTTATTTTTGAATAAGAGACAGAGAGAGACAGAGTGTGAGCTGGGGAGGGGCAGAGAGAGAGAGGGAGACACAGATCTGAAGCGGGCTCCAGGCTCTGAGCTGTCAGAACAGAGCCAGACACAGGGCTTGAACTCACAAGCTGTGAGATCATGGCCTGAGCCAAAGTCAGATGCTTAACTGACTGAGCCCCCCAGCACCCCAGAAGAGTGAGGGGTTTTATTTGAAATATTTCTTGTTTCTTAATGTTGGCATTTATGGCTATAGACTTCCTCTTAAAACTGCTATTGAATCATTGCATATGGGTTTTTTATGTTTATTTATTTATTTTGACAGAGAAAGAGAGAGAGAGAGAGAGAGCAAGAGAGCATCAGCACAAGTGGAGGAGCAGAGAGAGAGGGAGAAAGAGAATCCCAAGCAGTTCCAGCACTGTCAGCGCAGAGCCAGATGCAGGGCTCCATTCCATGAACCACGAGATCATGACCTGAGCTGAAATCAAAAGTTGGTGGCTCAACCAAATGAGCCACACAGATGCCCTTTATTGTCCCATTTAATTTTATTTTCAATTTTTAAACGTTTATTTACTTTTGAAAGAGAGAGAGAAAAAGCACAAGTGGATAGGGACAGAGAGAGAGAAGGAGACACAGAATCTGAAACAGGCTCCAGGCTGTGAGCTGTCAGCACAGAGCCCAACATAGGGCTTGATCCCAAGAGCCATGAGATCATGACCTGAGCCAAAGTCAGATGCTTAACCGACTGAGCCACCCAGGCATCCCAATTGTCCCCATTTTAGATGCGAAAATTGATATAAGGTTAAGTATGTTGCCCAAGGACACAGTACTCACAGGAGTTGGAGAAGGGTTTTCAACCCAGAAAGTCTGGCTTTGTAAGCACATTATTTATCTCTGTGGTCTACTGCCTATGAAAAGATATAATCCTTAAGTAATTCTAGAAATTAAACTAATAACAGAAGTACTCTAATTCTGAGAGTTAAATAATGCTAAGATTCCTAGTACACAGTAAATGCAAAAAAAAAAAATGCTCGGTAACATTACTGTTATGAAAATAGAGACTCTAATTCAAGCAGTTTAAGAGGATTATCAACCGTATACAAATCTGTTATGACTTACAAAACAACGTTTCATTTGCCAGCACACAAACTCTTTGAATACTGATGGCATGAGTTCAAATAAAAAGAGAAAAGTTATACTGAAATGAAGGGAAATAAAATGAAATTTTATGTCAATAAGAATAACCTGTCTTATATAGGATGTATCTGCCGTCCTTCAAAAAAGCATGTAAAGACCAGTGAGGGAGGAAGCAAACTACTACATGTTTCTGGAACTGTCTGTCCAGTACTCATTTCAAAATCTCCCTGAATGAAGGAATTATTTTTATAAACTTGCACTTGTAAGAATATTCAAAATTTAGTGGAGTGGAACATCTGCTCTACAGATACTTCCCATGGGTTTTCTCTCACTCTCCCAAAGAAGCACAGCCCCTATATGTTGCATCATTCACTCTCAGAACCTCCCAGGGTTTGGGGATTTACTCCAGTGACTCCTAGACCTACATAAATCTTGCTTCTTCTGGAATATCCATGCCACCGTGACAAAGAGAAAAGAACCAGATCCATTTTCAAGATTGGCAAGACCATCTCTGCTGTGAGCGATAGTTATTCTTTATTAAGTCCATGAAATATCCAAGTACAAGTGGACAACATGACTGAGAGATGACTTCTATAAATGACTGAGTGTCTTATGTAATAAGCAGAGGTGAATCTTACACGCTACGGCAGTGAGTTGCAATTCATTTCACGAAGTTTTAAAGGCAAACACTCGAATGTGTTTTCCTTTTCTATTTGGTGTACTTAAACTTCATTATAATACCTTCACAAGCCGGGTATTTTCTCTGTTATTTGTAGTGCGTGAGGCACTGAGGTAGAAAGTGACAGTGAGATTATGGATATGGACACAATTCCTCTGATGGGGTCAGTGAACAAATAAGAAGGTTTCATATGGAGGCATAGTCTCTGTTTCAGAGCAAATGAAGCTTCTTATAGAATACAAGCATTGGTATTACGTGTGATGAGTTCTTGTGCTAAGTGCAATCATTCCTTTTACAGCTGTTACTTCAAACTTTGTATTAAGGCGGTGGAAAACACATATGATTCTTAATAAGCTGTTTGGTATATTTTTTTCCGAGAGGTATCCATCTTTAGAGATCCATGTCTGTTCAACCTGATTCCAAAATCAGTAACTCCACCTTTCTCCTTACGGGTTTCCCTGGCCTGGAACGGGAATATCCTTGGCTCTCCATTCCTTTCTCCTGTATCTATGCTATGGTACTCTTAGGGAATTGCCTGGTGCTGCATGTGATCCGGACAGAGCCCAGCCTACATGAGCCCATGTTCTACTTCCTGGCCATGTTGGCCCTCACTGACCTGTGCATGGGGCTGTCCACAGTGCACACGGTGCTCGGGATCCTGTGGGGGATCAGCCAAGAGATTGGTCTCGATGCCTGCATTGCTCAAACCTTCTTTGTTCATGGTCTGTCATGCATGGAGTCTGGAGTCCTTCTTGCCATGGCCTTTGATCGCTTTACTGCCATCTGCAATCCTCTGAGATATACATCCATCCTCACCAATATGAGAATCATCACCATTGGTGTGGCCATTTTAGGGAGGAGTTTCCTGTTCATTACCGCTCCCATTGTCCGCCTAAAGTTCTTCCATTACTGCCATCCTCATATCCTCTCCCATTCCTTCTGCCTGCACCAAGACTTACTTCGGCTTGCCTGCTCCGACATCCGCTTCAACAGCTTCTATGCCTTAGCCCTGGTGATCTGCACACTCTTTTTGGATTCGGTGCTCATTCTCATCTCCTACATCTCGATCCTGCATTCAGTCTTGACTATTGCATCCCGGGACGAGCGGCTCAAGTCCTTGAAGACCTGTGTCTCCCACATCTGTGCTGTTCTGGTTTTCTATATCCCAATTATTGGTTTGACTATGGTGCACCGCTTTGGAAAGCACCTCTCTCCTGTGGTCCACGTCCTCATGGGCAATATCTATATCCTTTTCCCACCCTTGATGAACCCTATCATCTACAGTGTCAAAACCCAACAGATACGTAGCAGGATCCAGAGATGGATCACTAAACAAAACTGAGTACTAGAAGTTAGTGTGTTCTAAGGAAGGGAAGGTCGTATTCGCAAGAGGAATGACTGATAATGATTTGTAGCAGAAATAATAAATGTATATGTAGTATTTAACAGATTAAAGGCATATTTATAGTCATTTCTTAATTTAGTTTTCCAGAGCCGGAGAAATAAGCGGAGAAAGTGTTACTGATCTCATTTCCTAATTTTAAAATTAAGTATAACGTTAACCACACTGACTTGTGTTCCCCAGTGTATCAGTGAGCACTTGCCTGGGTAGTTACTAAGTTTACGGTACCATCCATGCTTTCTGAATTCTAGTTCAGCATGCGATTTTATTTTTCATAGAACTGGTATATCGGTACGTTAACTTGTATAGGACAAGTGGCCTTTACATATTATTCCCATGTGTCTCAAGTTGACTCTGTTGAGTTTGTTGAGAAGGAAAATTTTACTCTACCCTTCAAGGTTCTTCTAAATCAGTCTAATAATTACATTGGCATGAGACAGATTAACAGGAGAAAAAAACAAAATTTAATTAATGCACACAGAGGTCCATAGTAAAATTAAGACCAAAGGAAATGACCAAGACATGAAGTTTTATACATTTTAGACAAACATCCATCTGTGAGGAATTGACGGGACAAAGAAAACTTATGCTCAGGAGCTTCCATTAGTAAAGAATTCTAAATGTGGACTAGAATTTGGGCTGGGGTAATAAATCTGTAAAAATTACAAGATTTATTTACATAGGGTACTTTGGCCCTGATTCCCTATCTCTGATGATAAGGATGTCTCTTTACCTCTTGATGCAGAGAAGGTACCTTTCACATGGGAGATGTGCTTCCTGCTTTCTGGAGACAAAGAGTCAGCAGTCTTGCACTGGCTGTTTCTTAAATAAGTTTAATTCAGCATAATCTTTATGGTATTGTGGCATACTTCGGGGCAGCCTTCCCTAGGTCCCTGTAAGATCATTCACACCTCTTCTATATATGTTGAAGCAAAAGTGCCTAGAAAGCCTGTTCTGTCTCACCTAATAGAATGCAGGATTGGTAGATTAGATTACACAGTTTAATGTAAAAGATTTGGTGAACAGTGACTGAATCAGCTATCATATCTCTACATAGTCTACGATGTACCCCCAATTCTATATAGTTTACAATACTCATGAGAGTTGCCAATTGACTTTAATCTTGTTGTCAGTGTACATGAAATTTTAAAGACAGATCAACCTCTTTATCTTTAAGGTAGGATGCGAAGGCACATATATATTAAGTAAAACATCAGTACCTAAACTGGGGATAGAATTATGGTTTTGAGAATCTTTTGACTGTATATCCCATTTTTTTATAATGTTTGTATTTATTTTTGAGACAGAGCGAGACAGAGTATTGAGTGTGGGAAGGGTAGAGGAGAGGGAGACACAGAATCCGAAGCAGGCTCCAGGCTCCAAGCTGTCAGCTTGGACATAATTTTAAAAGGTTTATTGTCCAGAAAAAAAATTTTGTTGTGAAATGATTATACTACTTACTTGCTGTTCTAGAGAAAACAACTGTTCAGAACTCTTTTTTTATTATTATGAAATTATTGGATTCTTATATCATATGATCTATTTCTTGTCTATTTCTGTACTTTGTTTTCTTATTTTATTCCCATATCTACCAATTATTCATAGAGAGAATGACTTCAGATTGGAACAATATAATGTAGTTTCTTTAGGACACACCGGTGTGTGAGTGTGTCTGTGTGTGTTGTGTGGGTGTTCATGCAGGGAAGACAGAGCATTTATCACCAGAAACATTTTTATTTTCATTTTTATTTTATTTGTATTTTTATTTTCTATTTTCGACAGAAGCTCTTCACTGGAAATGCTTCCTGTTTTCCAGGAATATTGATAACAGTTGTATACAGGAGAGTGAGGGGGTTCTTTCAGAGGAAGGCAGTTACTAGTTTTTTGTCAGTTTTAACTGACAACCATTTCTGTCATGGTTTTTCCTCCCACAAAATCAACACTTGCTCAAGAGTGTTTTCCACGCTCTTTCCATGCACTTTCCTATTTCCATGCACTTTCAACTACTCCTATTAATTCCCTATTTGAGGAATGTCTTACTCAAAAGGCCTCAGACCTGTTGTCACTACTTTCCATCACAGGGTGGAATCTCTTTTTTGGCATTTGTGTCGGGGTTTGTGGTATTTCCAGTGTTTTCTCTAACAGTAGGCTACTGTCCCCCAACCCTCTCTCCCTAGACAGTCTTTTGTGGTGTGGCTTGGGGGCTGGCTCAGAAATTGGAGATTGTTTTTTTCCCTATACATGAAAATATGGGTTGGCTCTTCTTCTGCTCTTTATTGATTGAGTGAGGGCAAGGAACATGTAAACATACTGAGATACAAGTGTCTACTGTTATCATCAGGATCCCAGTAGCTTTCCTCAACATTTCGCAGGGATTTTATGCTATCTTCTAGATCCTGTATTACTGTGGAAATCGGCAAGGCCATTCTGTTTTCCAATCCTACAGGTATCAGCTGTTTGTTTACTAACTTATTCGTTTCCCTTTTGAAGCTACTAGTGTGTCCTTTTTACTACTCCCATTTTATATAAAAACTTAATGATTGCATGTCTGATTTTTAAACAATTGAGCCAATATTGATGCATTACTATTAACCAAAGCCCACAGTTTACATCAAGATTCACCTTCTCTGTTACAGTTCTGTGGTTCTGATAAGTACAGATCCATCCAAAAGTAGAACTTTCCTATGGAACCTTTCCTCAGCTGAAATGGCATAAAACAAAGAAGCAATTACCATTAATTCATATGAAAAATTGTTTTAGCATGTCCAGTCCCCCAAAATAATCTCTGTTAAGGTTTTCTGGCACCTTCAGACATGTCTTGCTAACAGATGCACAAAATTAATCCGGATAAAGCACAGATGCTCAGAGACACGGTTCAGAACTCTGGGGGGTTGATGCTGTGATGTTGAGTGTGGGTCCCCAGGAAGGCTGGCCTCCTCTCGCTGCCTCTGTAAAGGCTCAATGCAAAACACACACTGAACGCTTGTTTTGCTTTTTTTGTAAAAGTGAAAATACTCTTCAGAGTTCTTTCAAGTGGTGACAACAGGTACTGATGTAGGTCTTTCCGAAGAGCTAAGGGGCATAACGTGAACTTTCAAAAAGTGGGGGATACCTGTACATAATGTCGTATACCCTCCATCACAGTATCATACAGATCAGTTTCACTACTCTACAATTCCCTGTGCTCCACCCATTCAACTCTCCCTCTCTCTTCCTACACTCCTGGCTACACTCATCTTTATGCTATTTCTAATTTCTATAGTTTTGCCTTTCCAGAATGTCATATATTTGCAATCATGTACAGATGTAACCTTCTCTGGATGGCTTCTTTCACTCAAAACTATGCATTAAAGGCTCTTCCATGTGTTTTCATAGCTTGATAGCTCTCTTGAGTTTTAAATTTTTTTAATGTTTATTTGCTTTAGAGACAGAGAGAGACAGAGTGTGAGCAGGGGTGGGTAGAGAGAAAGAGGGAGACATGGAATTCGAAGCAGGCTCCAGGCTCCGAGCTGTAGCTCTGAGCCCAACGTGGGGCTCAAACCCACAAATGGCAAGATCATGACCTAGGCCGAAGTCAGAAGCTCAACCCACTGAGCCACTCGGGCACCCCTAGCTCTCTCTTTTTTTTTTAATCAAATACTCACATTACATTTTAAAGAGGTGCCACGGTCTATTTTTCCCTTCATCTTAGTTGCCTCCCATTTTTGGCAATTAAAAATAAACCTGCTCTAAACATTTATGTGCATGTCTTTGTGTGGACATAAGTTTTTAACCCATTTGGTACCATATCTAGGAGTGCAAGGCTGACCACATGGTAAGACTATGTTTCGTTTGGTGAGAAATGCAAAACTCTCTTTCAGTGTGGCTGTACTATTTTGTATTTTCACCAGCAATGAACGAGAGTCCCTGTTATTCTATATCCTCACCAGCATTTGGTTTTGCCAGTATTTCAGGTTTTACCCATTCTGATAGGTGTGTATGCTATCCCATTTTTTTACTTTGCAATTCCTTAATGACAAATGATATTGAGCATCTTAAAACATGCTTAATTCTATTTGTTATGTCTTTTTGGGGTGAAATATGTTTTCAGATTTTTGCCTACTTTTTAAGCAACTTGTTTATTTCCTTATTGTTGAGATTTAAAAGTTCTTTGTATATTTTGGATACAAGTGCTTTGTCAAACATGTATTTTGCAAATACTTTCTGCCACTGTAGCCATAGGCTTTTCATTTTCTTAACTTACTATGAAATTGTGTTCTTTTTTCCCTGGGTACATGGTGGATTCTCCCAATTTGGATTTGTGTCCTTTGGTTTTGGAATAGTCTTGTATAATTTTCTAATATGTTCCTGGTCTACTACAGTCCACCTATAATTTTATCTTCCCTGACTTTCTAGAACTCCAGTTTAGTGATATGTTGGTGTTCTTGGATTGGCCCTATATAGTTTTTCATCCCAGCCCCCATACTTAACACTTGTCCTTCTGTTCTACTTTCTTATATCTAACTTCTGAGAATTTCATTGTTTTTTGTTTTATTTCTCATATGGCTGTTTAATTTACAAATTATCTTTTTGTTCTCTAATTATTTCTTTTAGTAGTATTCTGTTCTATTTTTTGAAAAAAATGAGGTTTATTTATTTTTGAGAGACAGAGAAAGACAGAGCACAAGCAGGGAAGGAGCACAGAGAGGGAGACGCAGAATTCGAGCAGGCTCCAGGCTCTGAGCTGTAGCACAGAGCCCTACATGTGGCTCAAATCCATGAATTGAGAGATGATCTGAGACTTAGTTGGAGGCTTAACTGACTAGGCCACCCAGGTGCCCCTTAGATATTTTTATCTCATTACAACCTTAAAGATTGGCTTCTATGTACATGTTTGCTTTTTGTTTGTTTCTTAGCACAATATGCTTAAAATACATCTTCTCAAAAGAAACCTGTTTAGGTGACAAAAAGTTCAACCCACATGAACACCTTGTTTTCTTTGAGTACCTACACATTCTAAAACAAAGAGGTTGGCGGCATTTGATTTCAGTGATAGATGCATATTTATGAATCCTTCTGGAGAAGAATCCATAGAGAAGAAACTCAACCAGGAAATAAAAAATAAAAGAGGAAAGGAAACAATATATTTTCACTATTTTAATCTTTATGTTTATTCCTCTTATTAGGTGGTAGCATCCCAAAACCGACCAAATAATAGTTGTCATGGGGTATAATGATGTGAAAACCATAAAATGCGGACAAATTACGCAAAACAAATATACAAAACTGAAGCATTGCAGATAATGTGGCTTTTTAAATGTTATATTTATTTTGAGAGATTGTTACTAATGTGGAGGTTGAAGGAGTTAATCACAGTGAATTTTATGAATAGAGCATCTTTACCAGGTGGATGCGGATCTGCTTGGTCTTGGCACCATAGACAAGTGGATTGAGAAATGGGGGGACCAGCAAGTAGAGGCTAGAAAAGAGGATATGGATATAAGGGGGAACATGAGCACCAAACCTATGTGTGAAGAAGGAGAAGAAGGCAAGGAGGTAGAACGGGAGGAAGACGCATATGTGAGCGATGCACGTATTGAATGCTTTCAACCGAGCCTCCTTCTGGGGTAAATGAAAAACTGTGGAAAAGATCTGTGCATAAGACAAAGTGATGAATGTGAGGTCGAACACTGCAACGGTGAATGCCACAAACAAGCCATAGATTTTGTTGACCCGCACATCTGATGCAGCCAGTTTCACAATGGCCATATGCTCACAGTAGCAGTGGGAGATGATGGTTGTATGGTAAAACTGAAACCGGAACTTTATCAGTATTAGGCACGGGGCTACTAGGAAAGCGGCCCTGAGTGTTACCACTGCCCCTATCTGGGTGACTAGGCGGTGCGTGACGATGGCAGCATGTCTTAGTGGATAACAGATGGCCACATAACGGTCCACAGCCATGGCCAACAGAAGGCCTGACTCTATGCACTGAAATGTGTGGATGAGCCACATTTGAAGCAAACAGGAATCAAAATAAATGTCTGGCACACGAAACCAGAAAATTCCAAGCATCTTGGGCATAATGGTGGTAGCAAGCGCAATATCTGTGACTCCCAGCATGCCTACGAAAATGTACATGGGCTCATGGAGGCTGCGCTCTGACCTGATGATGATCAGAAGCATGGAGTTTCCAATGATGGCAATGAGATACATGACACAGAATGGAATCCCAATCCAGCACTGCACAGTCTCTAGGCCTGGGATCCCTATCAGCGTCAACACAGAAGGCATGAAGACTGTGATGTTGGAAGTGGACATAATGTCTTTGGGCTTCCAGAAGCAAATGAAAGGAGCTTCTCAGTCAGTGGCACCCTTCTCCTCTACTCTTGTTTGTATAAAGTCATCATAGCGGGTCTCTGATTTTGTCAGAACTCTAAGATCATATCATCCTTCTTATTTATATTTTGGAAGGAAAATGATCCGCCGATACACATTGTGTTTTCAGAACGGACATCCACGAGTAGTGTAGCACAATGAGAAGTTATGGAGAAGGCAAGTCAATTGCATCACAAACAGCCAGATCACGTGGGTAACAGAGTAACTGCTGATCTCTCTGTTATGTGCCTCTGCACCTGGGGATACAATAATTATACCTGTTAAACTTGCTTGGAAATGACATTTCAAGCAGAGTTTGACGAATCTCCATATTCCACATTCCAACTACCTGATAATATTCTGTTATTTTCCATTATGTCTAGGTCTGGAACTGACACTTTGGATCAACAAATCTGACTCTGACCAGTACATTAGTAGATAAATCTCATAAGTTTTACATTTTAAGGTTTTTTTTTTTAATAGAGAGAGACAGAGATCACAGGAGGGGCAAAGAGAAGGGAGAGAGAGAGTATCCCAGACTCCATACCATCAGCACACAGCCTGACATGAGGTTTGAACTCACCAACCCCAAGATCTTGACCTGACCTGAAATCAAGAATGTCACGCTCAACTGAGACACCCAGGAGCCTCTTTTTCTGTTTATTTCTTGATTTTTTTTAAGTGAAAAAACTCCCTATGAAAGAGAAAAGAGAAACCGGTGACACCCAGGAGCACAATATATTCATCTATCTATATCATTTGTATCTACGTAAGACTGGATGTCTCTCTTTTCCTTGTTTGTTTTTTTTTTCCATTAACAAATTCACTTTTTAAATTTAATCCATGTTAGTTAACATGTAGTGTAAGAAGGGTTTCAGGAGTAGAATTTAGTGATTTGTCATTAAATATAATACCCAGTGCTCATCCCAACAAGTGCCCTCCTTAATGCCCATCACCCATTTAACCCATCCCCCCCCACCACCCTTCCAGTAAACCTCACAGTGTTCTTTACACCCAGGAGGCTCATATGGTTTGTCCTCTTCTGTTTTTATACTATTTTTCCTTACCTTCCCCAGATGTCCTTTCAAAACAAAGTAAATGAAGCGCTTTGCAAAGATCATCCAACCCCATGCACTTTTGGTGGGTCTGGGTGAAAATTTCATGCCATTTTTACATGCCTAGTAAAACTCTATTTTATTTTGCCCACATACTAACAATTGAATTCCTGAAAATTAGTGGTGTGCTTAAATTCGCTGACATTTTGGAATACCCATTTCTGAATACCTAGATGGGGGGAATCTCTAGAAAACATGGAAACTCAGAGGCAACAATGTATAGAGGCAAGAGGACTCAATCTTGCTGACAACAGAGTGTGGGAAAATGGGTACATGGGTAATTCATGGACTAGAGGCTAGGTTCTTGGGCTTAAACTGCTCACAGCTGCCAGTAGCATGAGATTTGTCCAATGTAAGCTCATTAATTCTTAATGAAATATATATCACTTGAACATTTGAATTTTTCATGAGCTCATGCATGAGAAAAGAGTCAAAAATAAAGGGGTGAAAGGGCACGTTTCCCAACAGGAGTCCAATATGGAAGTAGGAATGGAAGACATGGAGCAGACTTGGGATACCAGAAATGATGGAGGAGAGGGCTCAACTAACGATCATTTAATCACCTCGATTCACTGATGACTGACTTTTCTGAAAACTGGGCTCTTAGTCTAGTTCAGATACATTTGTATCTGAAAAGACCATTGCTTTTTAAAAATCACATATCTTAAATTAGAAAGCCTCAGGCTACATTAGAGAGTTTCTGTTTGGTGAAAACAGGATTCAGTTGTTTCATTCTTTCCTAGTTGGTCCAACACTGTTGCTTTCTGTAAGCCCATGCAAGCCCATGATCATTTAATCATATACTTATTGTCACCAAAAATGCCAGTAATGCAGGAAGAGCTGTGGTCTATGTGGCTAAACCTCAAGTGAAGGAACCCACTCAACAGGTCCATTCTAGAAGCAAGTCTGTATCAGCTGATGCATATTTAGAATAGAGCAGTTAGTCAACTAAAACATGATTTCCAAAGCTTTGCTCCCCAATGGTTAATCCTAGAGATTCCTCGATCATGGATTCGTTTATTCACTTCTTCTTTCTAGAGTTAATCAGAATTAGAAGAGAAACCCTTCAGTACCATTCACATT
This sequence comes from Acinonyx jubatus, assembly GCF_027475565.1. NCBI lineage: Eukaryota > Metazoa > Chordata > Mammalia > Carnivora > Felidae > Acinonyx > Acinonyx jubatus. The sequence continues at coordinate 52,804,181 of NC_069390.1, read as the reverse complement.
GTCTGGCATATTTAACAGTAAGGAGCTGATGTGGCAGCATTACCTGACAGGTACAGGTGGTGGGAAGGCAGGTGGGAGAGGACCTAAGTGAGTGCAGGGCAGGGGGGATGGAGTGGTTATCACTGGAAAAGCTGGTAGTGAAACATTATTGGGTGAACTTGGGGACAGGGACTTCATTCTTTGTTGTTGGGGGCCAGTTGTGTTTTTACAAGACTCCTGAAAACCATGGTCTGTCTTCGTAACACTATCACTCATCACTCATCACTCATCACTCATCACTCATCACTCACCTGTCATTCACTCTTTTTCCCCCTGAGACTCTCATCTCATTCACTTGTGCTTATGCTGGCAGCATCTCTTTCTTCTCTCTGCACCCTCTAGAACAGCCCGCTGTAAATATCATGAACTCTTATCCATTTGCTGCTCAGCCATCTGCCAAACTGTGCACATCTCTGGAATAGACTTTCCTCTCTTCTTCTGTCCCTGAAAAACAGACTTGCACCCTCTTTTGTAAATGTGTCTGAGCTCATGTTGGTGGGATCACACTCCAACAAAACTCACAGGAAGGTCTATATTTTCTAGACACAGCATAACTTTATTAAGCTTGAATTGGCAAGTATAACATTCCCCAGTGTACATGGAGAGGGAGGAGATCTGAATAGAGATTTCCTAGCCACTAACCCAAGCCCCCAGGGACCCAGCAGCTCATAATGAAGCCCTCTTTTGTCCATCCACATCTAATGTCTCTGAAGCCATTTCTGCAACTTGCAGAATCCCCTTGGTCTCTTCATTCCTTTTTCCCCACCGGGGAGATGTAGAGAAATTAATATATACAATCTGTATTTTTTGACATTCCTTACAAAATAAAAAGTTTTCTGTAAAAATTAAGTAATTTAATTTACTTTTGTCAGTTTCTTTCTGCTGTCCTCATTTGGAAAAAGATCGAAAGGACACTTAAAAGTACTTAAATGTATGTTCCTGTGCCAATGAGTTACGTATAAATAACTATTCTGTGACCCTTCTTTCACTGAGACACTTCTGGACACAAAATCTGTATCCGCAATGGCTCTCTATCACACATTTAACACTCATTCTCTTGTAGTATCATTCTTTAGATCTTTATTTTATTGAAGCTTTGTAAATTGAGTAGTATTCTCACAATGACCAGTTATGATGGACATTTCCACATTCCCCTGCTTAGTAGACTTTCATTACAGAAAACTACACATCTGACTACTATCATTATTATCATTGTCAATTATACATGATAAATAATTATACATAATTTGATCTAAATGTTTTTGGAAATATGCTTTGTCGCTTTTTTTATAAATACTTACAAAATAGTCTTTAATTGTTTCTTTGCAGACGATGACCCATTTATTTGCATAAATGTTTGCTGAACTCTGACTAGAACATTACAATTGCCTCCGATTTTTTTTTTCTTTTATTCCAAAGAAATTGTTATTAAAGCACCACAACCCCTATTGGTAATCCAAGCAAACCCTATCTCATAAATACTGACATTTATTTTTTTCATATATAATTTACTGTCAAATTAGTTTCCATGCAACACCCAATGCTCATCCCTTCAGGTGCCCTCCTCAATGCCTATCACCCACCCTCCCCTCCCTCCCACCTCCCATCAACCCTCAGTTCATTCTCAGTTTTTAAGAGTCTCTTATGCTTTGGCTCCCTCCCTCTGTAACTTTTTTTCTTTCCCCTCCCCCATGGTCTTCTGGTAAGTTTCTCCAGATCCACATAAGACTGAAAACATATGGTATCTGTCTTTCTCTGTATGACTTATTTTACTTAGCATAACACTCTCCAGTTCCATCCATGTTGCTACAAAAGGCCATATTTCATTCTTTCTCACTGCCAACTAGAATTCCATTGTGTACATAAACCACAATTTCTTTATCCATTCTTTAGTTGATGAACATTTAGGCTCTTTCCATAATAAATACTGACATTTAAAACAGCCTCAAAAGATGCTTCAGGATAGCCTCTAGATTTACAAAGTGATCAAATTCAGTATTCATTGATAAAGCCCAGTCTATAAAACAAGCCAGAGTATCTACATCCATGTGACATGCAGTCTAATAAATTCTTATGTATACATTGATTTAAGTGTCAGAAATCAAAGTATGGACGTCTGCACACATGTGAATATTTTCCATACTCTTTTTAAAAATGACCCATGAGCTCAGGTTTTCAGGAACAGCCCACAAGCCTTAAGTTCTGAAGTCATTAATTTGGACAGAACACTTTATGTGTTCATTACTGCAATAACCTTGAGTGATTTAAAAGCATGATGTTTTAAGTCCACTGAGAAGATACCCTGCTGTATGTCAAATAGATACACACATTCACACACATGCACATTTTTGCAGTGAAAACTGGCCAGTGACATATGATAGCTTTCAGAATAAAGTTCACCCATTTTGTATAGTGTCCATAACCATTCTTGACATTTGTAGTTTTCTTGTCTCTACAAGTTGTGCATTACATTGAGAAAAACTGTGCCATTTCTTGATTCTCTATTTAAGCTCCAAGACCATCTACCTGGCATGGTATGTCCTTACCTATCAGCAATTCATCTGTCATTCCTTAAGACTCGCTACAGGGAAAAACTAATACCACATGATTTCAAGCATATGTGGAATTTAAGAAACAAACAAACAAGCAAAGGGAAAAAATAAGAGACAGAAAGAAATCAAAAAAGGACATTTAACTGGAGAGAACACATTGATGGTTACCAGCAGGGAGGTGGGTGGAGGGATGGGTTATGTTGGTGATGGGGATTAAGAAGTCCACTTGTCATGATGAGCACAAGGTGTTGTATGGAAGTATGGAATCACTATATTGCACATCTGAAACTAATATAACACTGTGTGTTAACTAACTGGAATTAACAAAAAACTTAAAAGAGGAATCAGACTTTGTAATTAAAACGAAAGAAAATAAGAATAATTCTATAGATGCTGCTTTCCTTTGGATTTCAATGCTTCACTCTCTTGGCTAACCCCACATTCCAGAGGTACCTCTATTACTTCTGTCATTTTCGTCTCCCTCTCTCTCTCTTTCTCCCAGTGATATTAAGCTATGATGACTATAAACCCAAAAAACATAAACACTGTCAAATTTGTCATTTTGCTTCTATTCTTGAGTATAGCATTTATAATATTGTAGGGTTTTGATAACACTTGAGGAATTAATAAAGACATAAATGGTGAGTGTGCATAAAAAGCACTGAATTGTAAAATAGAATGATGGATTGTTCATAATGTTTATACCTTAATGCCCTGAATGACACCAGAAATGTTGAAATTTGAAGACTATGTGTCATTAGATTGTATACAGCTTTTTGTTTCTTTAGGTTTTTTGTTTGAATGAAAACAAAATGCTTCCTCTCATTAATTTTATTTCTTAAGTTTATTTTTTTATTTTAATGGAGGGAAAGAAAGTGCACAAGTTGGCAGGGGCAGAGAGAGAGAAGGTGAGAGAGAATCTCAAGCTGGCTTCGTGCTCTCAGCAAAGAACCTAGTGCAGGGCTTGAACTCATGAACCATGAGATCATGACCAGAGCCGAAGTTGGACACTTAATCAACAGAGCCATCCAGGAACCCCTCCTCTCATTTACTTTAAAGATGATGAGGATGATCCAGAAACAAATAGATTCAACAACGTGATTTCATCAAGTACCTGGACAATCCAAGACAATGAGTCTTGGGTGCTTGGAAATTCATTGAGAAATAGATATTTATGGATCGTTGTGGAGAAGAATACTTAAAGGAGAAAATTCAATCAGGAACTGAAAAATAAGAAAAAAGAAAGGGAATTGGTACATATTTGCTATTGCTGTTTCTACCATTCCCATTCTCATTACCTAGTAGGATATAAATTGCACTGACTGATAGGTGTCATGGGCTGTGATGTGAAAACTGCCTAAAATGCAGGCAAATTTCACAAAACAATTAAGGAGACAAGTCAAGCATCATGAATCATATGCATTTTTCTGTTTTATTCTGTTTTGAATGATTGTTATTTTGCATAAAGGAGAAGGTTGAAGACGTTAATCACAGTGCATTTAATGAATACACCATCTTTACCAGGTGAATGCGGATCTGCGTGGTCTTGGCACTGTACACAAGTGGACTGAGAAACGGGGGGACCAGCAAGTAGAGGCTAGAAAAGAGGATGTGGATATAAGGGGGAACATGAGCACCAAACCTATGTGTGAAGAAGGAGAAGAAGGCAAGGAGGTAGAACGGGAGGAAGACACACATGTGAGCGATGCACGTATTGAATGCTTTCAGACAAGCCTCCTTCTGGGGCAAAGAAAAACTGTGAAAAAGATCTGTGCATAAGACAAAGTGATGAATGTGAGGTCGAACCCTGCAACTATAAATGCCCCAAACAAACCATAAAATTCATTGACTCGTGCATTTTCTGCAGCTAGTTTCACAATGGTCATATGCTCACAGTAGCAGTGGGAGATGATGGTTGTATGGTAAAAATGAAACCAGCATTTTAACAGTACTAAAGATGGGGCTACAGGAAGGGCAGTCCTGAGTGTTACCACAGCTGCTATTAGGGTGACTAGGTGGTGGGTGAAGATGGCAGCATGTCTTAGTGGATAACAGATGACCACATAACGGTCCAGAGCCATGGCCAACAGGATGCCTGACTCTATACCCTGAAATGTGTGGATGAGCCCCATTTGAAGCAAGCAAGAATCAAAATAAGTCTCTGGTACATGAAACCAGAAGATTCTAAGTATCTTGGGCACAATGCTCATGCCAAGTAAAGTATCTGTGACTCCCAGCATGCCTACGAAAATGTACATGGGCTCATGGAGGCTGCGTTCTGACCTGATGATGAGAAGAAGCAAGGAGTTTCCAATCATAGCAATGAGATACATGACACAGAATGGAATCGCAATCCAGCACTGCACAGTCTCTAGGCCTGGGATCCCTATCAGCGTCAACACAGAAGGCCTGAAGATTGTGATGTTGGAAACGGACATAATGTCCTCCGGCCTCCAGATGAAAATGAAACAAGGTTCTCAGTCAGTGGCACTCTTCTACTCCTGTTTTAATTCAAAGTCATCATAGTGAGTCTCTGTGATTTTGGCAGAACTCTAAGATCATCTCGGGAAAAAAATGCTTCACATTAATAAATGCTTCATATGTGCCATAGCACTTTATAAATATCACCTTATTAAATGTTCACAATAGCCTGTTGAAAAGACCTTTACAATGATCCTCAACATGGATACTGTTGTTATTCGAACAGATGCAAAAATATTCCACAGACTTTCAGCTTCTTGTCCCAGGTCCCATTGGATTCAGGGTCAGACAGCATAGATTTGAAAGCTCTGATCGCAGCCACCACCCGCTTCTCCCTATAAAAATAAAAGTAGACACAAAAACATGTCATCAAATTGTTCACTGATCGTATCCCTGAAGTATTATACTTCTTAAGGAAGAGGGAGGGAATTCATTTTTAACTAAATACATTTTGGGCAATACAGTACATATGCTCTTCTCAACCTTGATGGGCCGCTGGAATGATGCTAAGGGCCATCCATGATAGGCACTAAACATCTACAGGTGACTTCATTGATTCTTGTCAGCTAATCAACATATTTCTTAAAATTATACGATGCATATTATAAAACCTAAAGAATATGCAGCCTCAAACTGAGTTGGACTCTTAAATGGATGGATATGCCTGACAAGTTGTGAAGGAAAAATTCACTGTCCCATTTGGGTCCCTGCTTGAAAATTAGACAATATATTACTTCAAAATACCCCCAAGCAGGAGTAACAGGGTTTCACATTAGCAAGTAGGGGTCCCCAGGCCTTCAATAAAAGAGAGGGAGGGTAATCTACTGGTTACTACTTTTCTGTAGTTGCAACAGAATGCATAAAAGCAAGGGATGTGTTGGGTGAAATACCAGCCAGGAGATAGCCCATTTGAGTGGGATGTGAGTGTGAGGGGGCATATTCCTATGAATACATAGCTATAAGTGAGGGTATAAACATGGATACAAAGCAGGTGGATGACAAGTGGCTTCCATCCTCCCCCAGTCCCCATTCTCAAATCAAAGGGGGCTGAATGTATTTGCTTAAGAGGAACATGGGCTTAAGAGATGTCTGCCTTTTTACCTTTTGATTGCACTGGAGTCAGTATCATTGTGCAGCATAGTTTTACCACCTTTACTTTCAGTTTTTATTAGGTGTTCAGTATTCTAGTACTTCATATTATATGATTGAAATGTTTGGAATCCATTTCTTTCTTTTTCTTTTTTTTTAACTGAAGTATAGTTGAAACAAATGTAGCATTAGTTTCAAGTGTACCACACTGTGTTTCCACAAGTCTATATGTTATAGTATGTTCTATACTTGCCATGAGTGTGGTTCCCATATGTCACCATACAATGCTATTACAGTCCCACTGACTAGATTCCCCATGCTTGGCTTTTATTCCCGTGACTGCAAGCTCTATCTCTCTCTCCCTTCACCCATGTTGCCCATCCTCCAACCTGCAGCCCCTTTGGCAAGCATTAGTTTGTTCTCTATATTCATTTGGACGCCATTATTTGAGTTAAAGTTTAGAGGACATAATACTCAAAGGGTCACCCCATTAGGACTTTCATTAAGTTGGTATATGATACTTTCAAAATACTGTAAGAAAATGTTGAGATGCTTAAGACTATCGATCTACTTTAGTTACATACATCAACTGTGTAACCATTTAACATAGAGCTAAAATTAATTGCTGGAAATTCATTTTCCATGGGATTATGGTGTTTCGGAGACAGAAAGAGAAGGTTAATCTGTGAGTGAAGTGCAGTTATGGGGAGGGAATGTTTAGCGAGTGGGGCTTCATCAGGACATCCGAGATGGGGGGAGGAGAGTCTAAATGATGGAGGAAACAGAAACGGAGGTAGAAGAGACATAAGACAAATTTTACAGATTTCCTTCTAACTTTCCCAGTGATCTTTTGGGACATCAGTGAGTGATCTGTTTCATTGTATTCCTTTTTGTTGTGATATAGCATTATCACCTGCAGCTCCCAACTTATAACTCTGGGGCTCTAGGAAGCATATTTTATAATATTACTAATGGCAGTTTCTGACTGAATCATGAATATATGCATAGAGGCAGTGTGTGGTTAATAGGGATTGCATAAATCTGGGACCCATAGAATTATATTTAAGTGATAGCTACATCCTATTCTGACTGTATTACCACTAAAAACTACTTAATGGGAGGCTTAGTTTCCAGTTGTAAAACACCTAAAAGTAAACATCAGTTACAAATGTGGGTCAGTATGTTAGGGTGGTTCCCACGTAAGTCAGATACATTTTTAGCTCAACATCAGATGAGATTAGGGCACTTGCAAAATTACCATCATTAAGATCAAAATAATTATTACATTGAACAGGTTCAAATTTTTAGACTTCAAGCTTCGGTTCCTCTAGACAGAGATTGAGCTAATATACAGTATCCATAAAGGCCTAGACTTACTTTTGTATGCTAGACACAAATGTGAATTGGTAATTTTCACCCCCAATCTGTCATTTCAGTCTTATAAAGTACAGGCGATTCAGCATGGTGAACTTGGCTTAGAAATGGAGTTTTAGGAGCACTTGGGTGGCTCAGTCAGTTACGCATCCAACTTCAGCTCAAGTCATGATCTCATGGTTTGTGAGCTGCAGCCCTACATCAGACTCTGTGCTGACAGCTCAGGCTCAGAGCCTGGAGCCTACTTTGGATTCTGTATCTCCCTCTCTCTCTGCCCCTCCACTGCTTTCACTCTGTCAGTCTCTCATATAAAAATAAACATTAAAAAAAAAAGAAATGGGGTTCTATTCTATCCTCATGTTCAGTGTATCATCTTTGTTATATAGGGAAGGGAGTTGAAATCTCTGAGTTTAGGTTTTTTAATCTGTGTTTAGCCCAGCACCTGATGTATAGTGAATAGTCATTAAATTTTAGGGGGAAATGCGTGCATTTATTTACATACATACACATATATGCATTTTCTTTACTAGACTTGTTTAGCTACAAAGCCTTGCTTTTACTACTGGAACTGGAATCCAAATTCATTGCATCTATGCACAGCATTCAGGCCCACATTTCAAAGAAAAAGAACCATTGAGCAAAATGGAAACCAAGTGCATCTAAAAGGAAAAACCTCTATTTGTGCCTTTGCAGATGGCCCATTTAGGAAAAGAGCACAAAGAGATACTACAATTGCCCATGAGTCCCATTACAGCCACATCCAATGCCTCTTAGGGAAAGACTGAGAGAAATGCAAGATGATTAGTTGCTAGGAAGACGGAGCTGCCTCTGGAGTTCCCTAAGATTTTCTTTCTTTTTTTTTTTCCCTGTGTTTCCAGGTGTCTTTTTCTTTAATTTTTTTTTCCAACGTTTATTTATTTTTGGGACAGAGAGAGACAGAGCATGAACGGGGGAGGGGCAGAGAGAGAGGGAGACACAGAATCGGAAACAGGCTCCAGGCTCTGAGCCATCAGCCCAGAGCCTGACGCGGGGCTTGAACTCACGGACCGCGAGATCGTGACCTGGCTGAAGTCGGACGCTTAACCGACTGTGCCACCCAGGCCGCCCTCCAGGTGTCTTTTTCTACATGTATTTGCTGAGCAAAACTCAGCTTACTTACCTATACTTTCTTGGATCCTGAAGGTATTTAACTGGTTGAGAGGGAAAAATAAAAGCAAGATGATGTTCAGAAGACAAATAGCAAATGTGGAGCTATTTATACCTCCTCTAGGCATCTCTCAGGCCCTAGACCTTCAGTCCCCAGAGGACTGAACTTTACACACTGGTGGAAGGAGATGGCCCAGAGTCGGCTCCTGGGAGAAACACGCCCACTGTCTCTCCCTCTACAGCATATGCAGGGTTTCCTTGGTCCAGCACTCTGGGACATCCAAGTTAGCACACACTTGCATTGAGTACCCAGATCTCCTTTGCGTGGCACAGATGCTTGCTAGTGCAATACTGTCTTGTTCCCATGGAGGCATCTGCAAATGTAGACTGTGAATGCCACATGTGGAAGGATTGTATGCTTTTGAGAGGGTACCTAAGACTAGATTCTGTCACCTTCCTTACCTTGAAATTTTAAGGCTCCTTGGCTTTCTCTCTCTTCCATTGGTCACATGGTAGAATTCGCATCAGAAGGGTCCAGAAATGCCATTAGCTACCATAGAGAGTTTTATTTGGATTTTTATGTGGATTTTTATTTTCTCAGCCTGAACTGCTCTTCTTCTATTCTTTCTCCCTTTCCTCCACCTCCTCTTCCTCCTCTTCCTCCTTCTTCTTTCAGAGACAAAGAGAGTGGACGAGGGACATAGGAAGAGGGAGAGAAAGAATCCCTATTCAGTGCTCAGTGCTCAGTGTGGAGCCTGACATGAGTCTTGATCTTACAACCTGGGATCATGACCTGATCACGAGTCGAACGCTTAACTGACTGAGTCACCCAGGTGCCTCTCTTTTCCTTTTCCTTTTTCTTTTTAAACTTTCTCTGTCCTGGTAAATTTTCTCTAAATACATTGGGATTGTCTGGGGGGTTGGGCTAAGGTTCTATAATAATCATAATCTTAATTTCACATTTTTTATTGTTTGATTTTGCATTTATAATAAAATTTGGAGAATCCTTTCATATATGTAGTAACCCTTTTTTGTCTTTTCTGTATCTATCACGGACCCTCACACGAGTTTTGTCTCTCTTGGTTATTATTCTTTCTCAATTCCTATTACAATATGTTTGCTGTTCCCTTCTGCACACTGTGGAAGGTAATCTGAGAAGCTGACTGAAATCATTCCCTTCTCTTTCTCTCTGTGTGTGCTGCTGCTGTCATCTGTGGTGGAGCCCATTTCTCCTCCCCTGGAACCTAGGATGACAGTTCTTGTGACCACATAATGTAGCAGGAATGATGGTGATGTTCTTGGGTGACTGAGCCAATGTAATACGAAGTCTGGCAACTTCTACCTTGTTTTTTATTCAAAGCCAGGCACCCATATTAGGAATAGAACTCCACTGAAATCATACCAATAGTATGAAGAAGCTATCCCCATGGAGAGAGGGTGACTATGGAGATAAGCCCAAAGGCACCAGGCATGGGAATGAAGTCCGTGGACTTTTCAACTCAGCTGAGGCTGAATTCTTAGTTGAATGCTGCCTATTGAGGTACCACAGCCCACTCCTTATGGAAACAGAACCATACGGTCAAGCCTTACCTGGATTGTTGACCCACAGAATTGTGAGAAACAATAAGTCATTGTTGTTTGGAGACACTAAGTTTCGGGATGGTTTGTTACACAAGAGATAACAATTATAACATAGCAAATATTTTGAAATGATTTCATAATTTTCTTTTCGTCCTGACTTCAATTTGTTAAATTTAACTTTTTTTAAAGTTTATTTATTTTTGAGAGAGAGCAAGCATGAATGGGGGAGGGCCAGAGAAAGAGGGAGAGAGCGAGAGAATCCCAAGCAAACTCTGTGCTATCAGCACGGAGCCTGATGTGGGACTTGAACCCACTAACCGCAAGATCACGACCTGAGATGAAATCAAGAGTCGGCAGCTTAACCAACTCAGCCACCCAGACACCCCAACTTTAAACGATTCTTATATCATATGATCTATTTCTTGTCTATTTCTGTACTTTGTTTTCTTATTGTATTCCCATGTCTACCAATTAGTCATAGAGAGAATGACTTCAGATCGAAGCAATATAATGTAGTTTCTCTAGGACACACCGGTGTGTGAGTGTGTCTGTGTGTGTTGTGTGGGTGTTCTTGCAGGGGAGACAGAGCATTTATCACCAGAAACATTTTTATTTTTATTTTTATTTTTATTTTTATTTTTATTTTTATTTTCTATTTTCGACAGAAGCTCTTCACTGAAAATGCTTCCTGTTTTCCAGGAATATTGATAACAGTTGTATAAGGAAGAGTGAGGGGGTTCTTTCAGAGTAGGGTGGTTACTAGTTTTTTGTCAGTTTTAACTGACTACCATTTCTGTCATGGTTTTTCCTCCCACAAAATCAACACCTGCTCAAGAGTGCTTTCAAGCCTATGTCCATGCACTTTCAACTACTCCTATTAATTCCCCATTTGAGGAATGTCTGACTCAAAAGGCCTCAGATCTGTTCTCACTACTTTCCATTACAGGGTGGACTCTCTTTTTTGGCATTTGTGTCAGGGTTTGTGGTATTTCCAGTGTTTTCCCTAACAGTAGGCTACTGTCCCCCAACTCTCCCTCCCTAGACAGTCTTTTGGGTGTGGCTTGGGGGCTGGCTCAGAAAGTAGGAGATTGTTTTTCTCCCTATACATGAAAATATGGGTTGGCTCTTCTGCTCCTTATGGATTGAGTGAGGGCAAGGAACGTGTAAACATACTGAGATACAAGTGTCTACTGTTATCGTCAGGATCCCAGTAGCTTTCCTCAACATTTCGCAGGGATTTTATGCTATCTTCTAGATCCTGTGTTACGGTGGAAATCGGCAAGGCCATTCTGTTTTCCAATCCTACAGGTATCAGCTGTTTGTTTACTAACTTATTCGTTTCCCTTTTGAAGCTACTAGTGTGTCCTTTTTACTACTCCCATTTTATATAAAAACTTAATGATTGCATGTCTGATTTTTAAACAATTGAGCCAATATTGATGCATTACTATTAACCAAAGCCCACAGTTTACATCAAGATTCACCTTCTCTGTTACAGTTCTGTGGTTCTGATAAGTACAGATCCATCCAAAAGTAGAACTTTCCTATGGAACCTTTCCTCAGCTGAAATGGCATAAAACAAAGAAGCAATTACCATTAATTCATATGAAAAATTGTTTTAGCATGTCCAGTCCCCCAAAATAATCTCTGTTAAGGTTTTCTGGCACCTTCAGACATGTCTTGCTAACAGATGCACAAAATTAATCCGGATAAAGCACAGATGCTCAGAGACACGGTTCAGAACTCTGGGGGGTTGATGCTGTGATGTTGAGTGTGGGTCCCCAGGAAGGCTGGCCTCCTCTCGCTGCCTCTGTAATGGCTCAATGCAAAACACACACTGAACGCTTGTTTTGCTTTTTTTGTAAAAGTGAAAATACTCTTCAGAGTTCTTTCAAGTGGTGACAACAGGTACTGATGTAGGTCTTTCCGAAGAGCTAAGGGGCATAACGTGAACTTTCAAAAAGTGGGGGATACCTGTACATAATGTCGTATACCCTCCATCACAGTATCATACAGATCAGTTTCACTACTCTACAATTCCCTGTGCTCCACCCATTCAACTCTCCCTCTCTCTTCCTACACTCCTGGCTACACTCATATTTATGCTATTTCTAATTTGTATAGTTTTGCCTTTTCCAGAATGTCATATAGTTGGAATCATATACAGATGTAACCTTCTCTGGATGGCTTCTTTCACTCAAAACTGCATTAAGGCTCTTCCATGTCTTTTCATAGCTTGATAGCTCTCTTTTTTTTTAATTTTTTTTAAATTTTTTTTAATGTTTGTTTGCTTTTGAGACAGAGAGAGACAGAGTGTGAGCAGGGGAGGGGCAGAGAGAAAGAGGGAGACAGAATCTGAAGCAGGCTCCAGGCTCCACGCTGTCAGCACAGAGCCCGATGCGGGGCTCAAGATCACAAGCTGTGAGATCATGACCTGAGTCAAAGTCAGACTCCTAGCCGACCGAGCCACCCAGGCCCCCCCAGATGGTATTTTTAATACCTGTGGTAGGTCTGTCAATTCTCAATGTGAGGACCCTAGCTGATGGCTCTAAAATTGCCATCCTCCCTAGGAAGGGGTTTAGTTGTTTTATGTTAGTGCTCCAAGATAGAGAGGCCTATGTAAAGCATACAATCCAAAGCACAAACTTTCGTAACTTGTTCCTTTCTGTGTAAAACCCAGTAATCAGGAAGTGTATTTTCATCAGCTTCCTTCCTTAATTTTCCTTCCTTTGACCCCCTTCCACTGGGTCATGGATTTTAAGACAATCTGAAGTTCTTCACAAGTCTCATCATTATAGTCCAATTACCCAGTTCTAGAACCAGCTGTGATTTCTGAGTATGTACCAGATATTTTCAAGCCCATTGTCCACAGCCATTGGTTCCAACTATTTTGGCTCATATTCCTACAAGTTGCCATAATCTTAGGTACAGATACTCAGACCCTTGATGAATAGAGTCTTCAAATGGACCTTCCCACTCCTCATATTAAACATGACTCTCCAACCAACGACTCAGGTGTTTTAGGTATATGTCTCTGTTCTGTTAACTCCATATAAGTTCACATCAGTCCTCCCAGCATGCCTGGCAGGGCAGAACATATCCTGCAGTTGCAGAGGCCCCTGCTTCCCCCAAACGGAGTCAGTGCTGAGCAAAGGTGATTATGTAGCATCAAGACATTGAAGGGAAGCTTGTCTAGCCGCTGAGCGATGTGTGCCCAAAGATGATCCGTGAGACACAACATGACCTCTGCCGACTCAGTAGCTAACTCTCATTTCATTCTAAAACTGGGTCATACGGATCTTGTGCAATTGGCACATGCCAAGGTGCTTTGCTCTGTCCAGGAACTATTTATTTTCCCACTTTTAAGCGGTTGGAAACTAAAGTGTGTCTTTTTGCTTTCTACACTGACTACTTAATTGAATGGAACAATAACAAGGAGAGAAATATATAAACACAAGTCTGAAATAAAAATTTTAAGTACAGGGGCACCTGGGTGGCTCAGTTCGTTAAGCATCTGACTTCGGCTCAGGTCATGATTTTGGAGTTCGTGGGTTCAAGCCCCGTCTCTGGCTCTGTGCTGACAGCTCAGAGCCTGGAGCCTGCTTCGGAGTCTGTGTCTCCCTCTCTCTCTCTGCCCCTCCCCTGCTCATGCTCTGTCTCTCTCTGTCTCAAAAATAAATAGAAATAACATTTAAAAATTAAAAATAAAATTTAAGTACATAGACTTAGGTTTATATCTAAAAATATTAGGAAATACTTGCTTCCTTGGTGTAAGATTACTCTGATGCATTAATCTGCTGAGTATTAGCTAACACTTTCCTCCTTAGGTACCTAAGAGATTTTAATAATATTAAACCAATTATTTTCTCTTTATCTCTGCACAGATACCTTTTTCCTTTCTTTCTTCCCTTCTTTTGAAAATTGAACTATATTACTTAGAAGGGAACCTATTTATGTTATATATATATATATATATATATATATATATATATATATATATTTTTTTTTTTTTTTTTTTTTTTTTTAAATAAGAATCAATCAGGGGCACCTGGGTGGCTCAGTCGGTTAAGCGTCCAACTTCGGCTCAGGTCATGATCTCACAGTCTGTGAGTTTGAGCCCCTTGTCGGGCTCTGTGCTGACAGCTCAGAGCCCGGAGCCTGTTTCAGATTCTGTGTCTCCCTCTTTCTCCCTCCTCCCCCACTCATGCTCTGTCTGTCTTTTCTCAAAAATAAATATATGTTAAAAAATTAAAAAAAAAATAAATCAAAATCAATCATAAGCCTAAAGTTTCATCTGCTCAGATTATTCCCCTATTTAGATTTAAAAGTGAAGGATTTGGAGCCAAATCCACTCCCACATATGGAGTCTACATATAAAATATAACAAGTGAGGATTCCAATTTAAGGTAGATGTGATGGATGCCTGACTGGCTCAGTTGGTGGAACATTCAACTCTTGATTTGGGGTTGTAAGTTCAAGCCCATGTTAAGTATAGAAATTACTTTAAAACATTTTTAAATATTTAAAAAATAAATAAAGTAGATGTGGGGAAAATTGAATCCATAGTCATATTCCATTTTATGTGCTCTTTATACTTGCAGTGTCCAATAAAGCAGCCACTGCATTGTCCAAAGCAACCTTCTTTTAACATTTAAATATAAATTAACTACAATTAACCAGATCAAAAATGTACTTGCCCAGTTATATTATTTACATTTCAAGGGCTCAATAGCCACATGGAGCTATTGTTATATGTTCGTCTATATTATTCTATATTAGAAAACGTCTCCATCCTTTTAGAAAAATTCTACTGCACAATTCTGGTCCATCTAGTTATCACAACATCCTTGTGAGTTGGGCACTTTCCCCATTTTGAAGATTAATTGAGTCTCAGAATTAAAGAAGCTTCAAGGTATCCCCTTTGAAACCAGAAGACCTAGGATTTGAATCCAGCTCTGTTTCAATGCAAAGAAAATACTTGAATATCCATTTGGGGCACAATAACTAGTTTTATCCTTTCTTGAATATGATCATACTTATGGCATGAACATACTGTCTTGTTTTACATAAATTGACAGTTGGTAGAAAATTTATGGAATGTTTCAGATGGAGTCTCCCACCTCTAGCCCTAAGAACAGTTGACTTCCAAAACATAGCCTAAAATGGGACTTGTTTCTGCATTTATGTTTAAAATGTATTTTAAAATCAAGAATCATAGACCCTGGGCTAAATCTCTAATTCTAATAAAATTCATTTTTTGGTATTGAATTTTGTGTGTTAGTTATTGTTGCTGTTTTGTTTTTTTAAAGACCTGAGCACCTCAATATATTTTCAGAGAAAAGAGTCTGAGCATTCTGCTACGAATCTGCTGGGTCTTGACACTGTAGATTATGGGGTTCATCAAAGGTGGAAAAAGGATGTAGATGTTGCCCATAAGTACATGGACCCCAGGGGAGAGATGCTTGCCAAAACGGTGCATCATTGTGAGGCTAATGATAGGGATGTAGAACACGAGAACAGCACAAATGTGGGAGACACAAGTCTGAAATGATTTATGCCGCTCCTCCTGAGAGGCAATTACCAGCACTGACCTAAGAATCAGGAAATAGGAGTAAAGGATCAGAATAGCATCCAACAATAGTGTGAAAATGACCAGCATCAGGGCATAGTAGCTATTGAATCTTATGTCTGAGCAAGCGAGGCGGAGAAGATCCTGGTGTAGGCAGAATGAGTGAGAGAGGATGTGGGAATGGCAGTAATGGAAAAATTTCAGATTGATGATGGGGGGTGTAATAAAGAAGAAACTCCTACCTACTATGGCGAGCCCAATTTTGAAAATCCTGGAATTAGTCAGAATGGAGGAATAACGCAGTGGATTACAAATAGCAACATACCTATCAAAGGCCATCGTAAGGAGAACAGAGGACTCCATGAAGGAAAGACCATGGATAAAATAGGACTGGGCAATGCAGGAATTCAGGCTGATTTCTCGAATGAACCCCCACAGGATCCCCAGCACTGTGTGGAATGTGGACAGCCCCATGCACAGGTCAGTGAGGGCCAGCATGGCCAGTAAGTAGAACATGGGCTGGTGCAGGCTGGGCTCTGTCTGGATCACATGTAGCACCATGCAATTGCCCGAAAGCACCATGGCATAGATGGTCAAAAAGGGAATGGAGATCCAGGGATACTGCTGCTCCAGGCCAGAAAATCCAGTGAGAAGAAAGGAGGAAGAATTCATGATAAGGCTTACCAAACCGGTAATTCTGGAATTGAGATACTTCTTCTGAGCAGAAAGGAAGTATTTTTCAAAAGAAATCCTCCAATTTTAGATGAGTAAGGTGAAATTTCTAAGTAAATGAAAATATACTTAAAGTTAATTAAGTTTACAAAGTATTAGATGAGTAACTCTCTTCTTTAGCCATGTATTATCTGCTACCTGGAAGAGAATAGTGTTCTCCTGATGTCATTTAAGAGCCATTATTCATCCACTGGCAAGATGCATAGATGTCCTTAGAAGCCACAAGCAAAAGCGAATAGACTAGAGGAAGCTAATTTTCAGAAAAGATATGTTACCTGGAATATTTTCCCAGAGGTTCTGGTAAAAGGTGTACCTGTAAAATTGAGAGCTGAGGTTTTTAAAGGAATTATTAGTTTCTTCCCTCTAATTCATTAAGCATTGAAAATAAAGAGTAAGAATTGGCAGGGCAACTGGGTCGTTCAGTCAGTTGAGTGTCCAACTTCAGCTCAGGTCATGATCTTGCCGTTGGCGAGTTCAAGCCCTGTGTTGGTGAGTTCAAGCCCTGTGTTGGGCTCTGTGCTGACAGCTCAGAGCCTGGAGCCTGCTTCAGATTCTGTGTCTCCCTCTCTCTCTGCCCCTCGCCCACTCATGCTCTGTCTCTCTTTGTCTCAAAAATAAATATAAACGTTAAAAAAATATTTTTAAAGAGTAAGATTTAGCTTTTAAGTATCCAAAATCTGTTTAAATAGTCACTGTGTACCCATAGTTTTCCATTTTCTGCTGCTCTCCAAGTATATTTTTCCTCCAAATAGTACTTAGGGAAAGACGCTCCTGTTTTATTCCACTTCAGATAACATAGCCAAGAAGTACTTTTTGTTCTCCTGTGGTGATAAGTAGAGAGTAATATTTATGCAAGAGGCCTTTGGTGAGTGATTTCCCAGTAGAATTCTCACCCCCTGAGATGTTCAACTTATCTGTGCCCTTGTGATATGGAGACTTAGGTTGAAGACAGTCTCAGACACCAGCCCACTTAGTCATTTATTGAATCAGTAGGTTAAGTATTCATTTAATATACATTTATTGAACATATGAGCAGGGTTTTTTTTTTCTCTTCCCGAGAACCTACCATTCTAAAGATTCGAAAGAGGGCCAATGTCAGTTAAGTCCGGAATTTTAAAAAGCCTCATTACAACAGAATTGACTTGCTTCTTCCTCACATTGAGTTCTGCCCCTGGGAGTCATGATAAAAGGTTTAAGCCTCTTATAATGTAGGCAGATGTTTAAAAGTCCATACTGGCTTTTGTGTTTGATTTAATTGTTCCAACATGTTAAATTAGCCTCAGATTCTGACTTCATCTTGTGACCTATTTCCCATCTTTGTCATACTAGCCCACCAGGCAGCTCCTCAGGCTAACCTTCTTCTGAATGCACCCTGTTTCCCTGAGACCTTTTCTAGAATCCTGTCTATTGTTATTGCTTGCCCTGAACCCCTCTCCGCATTAGATAACTTAGCCTGCTATTTTTAATTGTCTCCTTTGTTGAATGATTGGAGTGTTTGCTCTTGGAAGACAAATCTGTTAGTCTCAGCCTCAAGCACTTACCTTCTTTTATTTCTCAAACGCCATTTTTATTCTTTCATGAGATTTTCTTCCAAATATTCTTTCTGCCTAAGATGCTCTTTTCACAGAGATGGTCTTTCCCATCTTCTCCCCAACCTCTCCTCCACTTTTAAAACCAGCCTGTCCCTTTCATCTTCAATTCAACTATTACTTCTCAGGAAGCCCCTTAACTAAGACAGATTTTCCCTGCATATCTATTATTTGGGTAACCATATTTATCTTTATATAACTTATTGAATTTACAATTTGATATTCATTAGCCTACATAAGAGGCTAAGGTCTCTACTAAGTTCCCTGAGAGGGGGCATAGTGTTAATTTTTATTCACCATTGTAGCCTGAAATTTACGCCTCAAAGTTCTCACCTCTCCTGTGAGCTCATACTCATGGATACTGCTGCTTACTTTGATATCTTCATCTGGATATTTCATCTCAAAACTCAAGTTATAACAAAAAATATTTGGTTTTCCTCATAAAATGCCTTCACCAATCACAATATTGCTTAAGAAAACTCTCAAGAATCTTTCTCAATTCTTCCCTTTCCTTCTCTTTCCTGGATATCAAATCCTTCATCTATTTCTATAGTTTCCACCCTAAAACATACCCAGAATGTGTCCACTTCTTACCTATACATTACACACTGTCACTGTACTGGTAACATCATCAACTATTCCTTGGCTATTGTAATTGGCTAATTTACCAGCTAGATTTATTGTTTTTCACTTGTCCCCTAAAGTTGTATTCTCCCCAAAGAAACCAGATTGCTTTTCTGCAAACATCTACTGGATCACATGAGCTTATGTTAAACAAAACAAAACAAAGCAAAACAAAACAAATGCCACTGATGGATTTTCATTGCTCTTAAAATAAAAAATAATTTATTTCTCATAGTCAGAAAACTTTAAATGATCTGACCCTCACAAACCTCTCCATCTACATCATAGACCACTGTTATTTTAGCTCCCTAATATCCAGGAATCTTTAATTCCTCAAAACAAATTAAGAGTATTCATGTCTCAGAGTCTTTGTTCTTAATCTTCTCTCTGCTTAGAATGATCTGTTTCAAGTATTTGCACAAAACCTCTTTTCTTCATTCAGGATTCTCCCGCTCCAGATGACATAGCCAACAATTACTTTTTCTTCTTTGGTAAAGTTCATCGTGGCTTCCTCAGAGGGATTTTTGTAACCCACCAACATTTCTTCTTTCTCTCAAATAAGTTACTCTTGGCACAATACCCTGCTTTGTGTTTATACCACTTATCGTATGCTGATTTTCCATTAGATCTATTGGAAGTTCTTGAAGACCAGGAGCCATGTCTGGTTTCTGCTCTGAAATGCAAAATGAGGTTTAGCACCAAGTGGGCATTTAGCAAATAATTATTGAATTATTTGAATTAATTTATGAGTTAAGAGCTGCACAATTACAAAGGTTTGAAAACAAGTTAGGGTTGCCTGGGTGGATCAGTCAGCTAAGCATCCAATTCTTGATTTCAACTCAGGTCATGATCTCACAGTTTATGGGTTCAAGCTACATAGCCTGCTTGGGATTTCTCTCTCTCCCTCTCTCTCTATCCCTCCCTTGCTTGCATGCCTTCTCTCAAATAAATAAACACCAACATCAAAAAAAAAAAAGAAAGAAAAACAAGCTAAATTCAAATACATTGTAAAAAATGTTGTGAAATCTAAACACTCATATCTTGAAGTACACATCTGGCCCTTGCTGGCCATGTGCTACAAAATATGTGTCATCCTATGTAAGTTTTATATGATATGTAAAACAGATGCAGCCCTAGGCATTCCTGCTGACACTGAACACAATACTCAGAACCCAAATATGATTCTTATCATTCACAACCTGACCCATACATGGAAGCTTGGCCATGGGATTGGTATCAAAAGATTGAAACATTCTGTGAGTATAGGCATACATTAAAAGCCATACTCTCATTCAAGCTTCTTCAGACTAGCCACGAAGGTTAATGGTGCTGCCTCAATGTTGGAGAATTTTTTTTAATTCTATTTTGAGATAGGGTGGAAATTAGGAGAAGATAGGGGTTGATGAGATGAATAAATGAAGATTCCAAGAAGAAAGTGGTTAGATATGTCAGAAGCACTCTATGCTCCATCTGTATCAACAAGGGGAAAAAAGAATATCATTTCCCCAAACATCATGCTATGCTATGGTCCCTCAAAGTCAGTGTGTGTAATATTTCTTTCTGAATTTCTAGCAACCAGAACAATGCCAGGCACAAAATAAATAATTAGTGAAGACAAGCAGCAGTGAAGTTGAGTCGAGGGCAGTGGTAGGAGATTATGGGGCTGGCTCTGTACGCTTTGTCTGGAATGGTGATTTGGAAACCCTATCTGTGATCAAATTAAACAGACCGTTCTTTCAGAAGAGTCTTTTCTTACATCCTCCAATTCAAACTTACCTACATGTTCAGTTACCTCTGCATTTCTTTTATTTATTTATTTTTCTGTTCTTTGGAAATGATCCTCTATTTGATTACTTGCTGCCTTTTTCTCAGATTAGGAAGGGTAATGACCAACAGTCCGTATTTACCCTAAAGGAATAAAGGAAGATTGTTGGATCTAAAAGTCAGAGCCTTTTCAGTATATTGAATAAAAAACATCTGTTTGCCAGGATAGTGTGGGTTTCTGCTTGTTTACTCATAGGATTATTTAATGACACTCATACACAACCTGCTTTGGACAATAAATTAAATGGTCTCATTCCTTGAGTAATCCCTCTAATGGTCCCATTTGGACACCAGAAGGGGGTAGAAGCAGCCCATTGAATTGTCCCTTCTTCAGGGATGCATAAAGCAAGTTTGCTTTAGAACTGGGTAAGTGTAAGTGAGGCCAAGCCCTTCAGAGTCTTGGCATGGCTGAAGAAATAAGAACCGATCCAAAAACCTGGGCGTTCAGGAGTTCTCAGTATGTTAGCGTTGGAGGTGACTTATTTACCACAAACCCACAATAGGCTTAAAATCCCAGTTTACAGGGATGGTTACTATTATTCATTTTGTGAATATTCTCTTTATTATGTATTATTTATTTATCCATTCTTATTATATATTTCTTACTAATTGTATTATATAAGATGTCTGTAAATAATACTCTCATTATAGTTAAAATATTGAAAAATGATTATCCATAATTTAGAACCATGATAAAAATTTAACTGTGGTCATTCTGGTGTTTGAGAAGTTTCTGTCAGGATTCTTATAGTTTGATTGTACTATGATTCAAATGATCTGTATCAAGGAAATTTATCTGTTTTAACACTTCTTCTATATTTAAGACAATGTAAGAAAACTGAAATAAAAACCAGACATAATAAGATATCAAACACTGAATGAAAGACAAAAACCAAGCGGAAGTGGTTGTAAGTGGCAACTAAATCTATCTTTAATCATACTGAAATAAGTAATTAATTTTTTTGTGGGGGGAGAGTGTGTGCACAAGTGGGAGAGAGGGCAGAGGGAGAGAGACAGAGAGAGACAGAGAGAGAGAAAGAGAGAGAGAGAGAGAGAGAGAGAGAGAGAGAGAGATTCTTAAGTAGGCTCCATGCTCAGCACCAAGCCTAATGACGGACTCAATCTCAGAACACTGGGATTATGACCTGAGTTGAAATCAAGAGTCAGATACTCAACCCACTGAGCAACCGAGCCCCAGCAGTTAAATTTTGTAGTATAAACACTGCAAGTGTTACAAATGGTTTTTTTTAATTTTTTTTTTTAATTTACATCCAAGTTAGTTAGCATATAGCGCAACAATGATTTCAGGAGTAGATTCCTCAATGCCCCTTACCCATTTAGCCCATCCCCCCCCTGCCACAAACCCTCCAGTAACCCTCTGTTTGTTCTCCATATTTAAGAGTCTCTTATGTTTTGTCCACCTCCCTGTTTTTATATTATTTTTGTTTCCCTTCCCTTATGTTCATCTAGTTTGTCTCTTAAAGTTCTCATATGAGTGAAGTCATATGATGTTTGTCTTTCTCTGACTAATTTCACTTAGCACAATACCCTCCAGTTCTATCCATGTAGTTGCCAATGGCAAGATTTCATTCTTTTGGATTGCCGAGTAATACTCCATTATATATATACATATATATATATATATATATATATATATATACACACACACACACCACATCTTCTTTATCCATTCATCCATCAATGGACATTGGATCAATGGACATTGGGGCTCTTTCCATACTTTGGCTATTGTTGATAGTGCTACTATAAACATGGGGGTGCATGTGTCCCTTCGAAACAGCCCACCTATATTCCTTGGATAAATACCTAGTAGTGCAATTGCTGGGTCATAAGGTAGTCCTATTTTTAATTTTTTGAGGAACCTCCATACTGTTTTCCAGAGTGGCTGCACCAGCTTGCATTGCCACCAACAATGCAAAGAGATTCTCTTTCTCCAATCCTCACCAAAGTCTGTTGTTGCCTGAGTTGTTAATGTTAACGATTCTGACAGATGTAAGGAGGTATCTCATAGTGGTTTTGATTTGTATTTCCCTGATGATGAGTGATGTTGAGTATTTTTTCATGTGTCAGTTGGCTATCTGGATGTCTTCTTTGGAGAAGTGTCTATTCATGTCTTTTGCCCATTTCTTCGCTGGATTCTTTGTTTTGTGAGTGTTGAGTTTGATAAGTTCTTTATAGATTTTGGATACTAACCCTTTATCTGATATGTCATTTGCAAATATCTTCTCCCATCCTGTCAGTTGCCTTTTAGTTTTGCTGATCATTTCCATTGCTGTGCAGAAGCTTTTTATTTTGATGAGGTCCCAGTAGTTCATTTTGGCATTTGTTTCCCTTGCCTTGGGAGACGTGTTGAGTAAGAAGTTGCTGCAGCCAAGATCAAAGATGTTTTTGACTGGTTTCTCCTGGAGGATTTTGATGGCTTCCTGTCTTACATGTAGGTCTTTCATCCTTTTGAGTTTATTTTTGTGTATGGTGTAAGAAAGTAGTCCAGGTTCAGTCTTCTTCATGCTGCTATCCAGTTTTCCCAGCACCACTTGCTGGAGAGACTGTCGTTATTCCACTGGATATTCTTTCCTGCTTTGTCAAAGATTAGTTTGCCATACTTTTGTGAATCCATTACTGGGTTCTATATTCTGCTCCACTGATCTGAGTGTCTGTTCTTATGCCAGTGCCATACTGTCTTGATGATTACAGTTTTGTAGTATAGCTTGAAGTCCGGGATTGTGATGCCTCCTGCTATGGTTTTCTTTTTCAAGATTGCTTTGGCTATTCAGGGTCTTTGCTGTTTCCATACAAATTTTAGGATTATTTGTTCTAGCTCTGTGAAGAATGCTGGTGGTACTTTGATAGGGATTGCATTGAATATGTAGATTGCTTTGGGTACTATCGACATTTTAACAATATTTGTTCTTCCTATCCAGGAGCATGGAATCTTTTTCCATTTTTTTGTGTCTTCTTCAATTTCTTTCATAAGCTTTCTATAGTTTTCAGTGTATAGATTTTTCACCTCTCTGGTTAGATTTATTCCTAGGTATTTTATGGTTTTTGGTGCAATTTTGAATGGAATTGATTCCTTGATTTCTCCTTTTGTTGTTTCATTTTTGGTGAATAGGAATGTAACCGATTTCTGTGCCTTGATTTTATATCCTGCAATTTTGCTGAATTCATGAACCAGTTCTAGCAGTTTTTTGGTGGAATACTTTGGGTTTTCCATATAGAATATCATGTCATCTACGAAGAGTGAAAGTTTGACCTCCTCCTGGCCGATTTGGATGCCTTTTATTTCTTTGTGCTGTCCAGTTGCAGAGGCTAAGACTTCAATACTAGATTTATTCCTAGGTATTTTATGCTTCTTGGTGCAATTGTGAATGGGATCAGTTTCTTTATTTGTCTTACTGTTGCTTCATTATTAGTGTATAAGAATGCAACTGATTTCTGTACATTGATTTTGTATCCTGCAACTTTGCTGAATTCATGTATCAGTTCTAGCAGACTTTTCGTGGAGTCTATTGGGTTTTCCATGTATAATATCATGTCACCTGCAAAAAGTGAAAGCTTGACTTCATCTTTGCTAGTTTTGATGCCTTTGATTTTGTTTTGTTGTCTGATTGCTGATGCTAGCACTTCCAACACTGTGTTAAACAACAGTGGTGAGAGTGGACATCTCTGTCGTGTTTCTGATCTCAGGGGGAAAGCTCTCAGTTTTTCCACATTGAGGATGATATTAGCTGTGGGCTTTTCATAAATGGCTTCTATGATCTTTAAGTATGTTCCTTCTATCCCGACTTTCTCAAGGGTTTTTATTAAGAAAGGATGCTGAATTTTGTCAAAGGCCTTTTCTGCATTGATTGAGAGGATCATATGGTTCTTATCTTTTCTTTTATTAAGGTGATGTATCACATTGATTGATTTGCGAATGTTGAACCAGCCCTGCATCCCAGGAATGAATCCTACTTGATCGTGGTGAATGATTCGTTTTATATGCTGTTGAATTCGATTTGCTAGTATCTTGTTGAGAATTTTTGCATCCATGTTCATCAGGGATATTAGCCTGTCATTCTCTTTTTTTGCTGGGTCTCTGTCCGGTTTAGGAATCTAAGTAATGCTGGCTTCATAGAATGAGTCTGGAAGTTTTCCTTCCCTTTCTATTTTTTGGAGCAGTTTCAGAAGGATAGGTATTATCTCTGCTTTAAATGTCTGGTAGAATTCCCCAGGGAAGCCGTCTGGTCCAGGACTCTTATTTGTTGGGAGATTTTTGATAACTGATTCAATTTCTTCGCTGGTTATGGGTCTGTTCAAGTTTTCTATTTCATCCTGTTTGAGTTTTGGAAGTGTGTGGGTACTTAGGAATTTGTCCATTTCTTCCAGGTTGTCCAGTTTGTTGGCATATAATTTTTCATAGCATTCCCTGATAATTGCTTTTATTTCTGAGGGATTGGTTGTAATAATTCCATTTTCATTCATGATTTTATCTATTTGGGTCATCTCCCTTTTCTCTTTTAGAAGCCTGGCTAGAGATTTATCAATTTTGTTTATTTTTTTTCAAAAAACCAACTCTGGTGTCATTTATCTGCTCTACAGTCTTTTTTAGATACTATATTGTTTATTTCTGTTCTAATCTTTATTATTTGTCTTCTTCTGCTGGGTTTAGGGTGTCTTTGCTGTTCTGCTTCTAGTTTCTTATGTGTGCTGTTAGTTTTTGTATTTTGGATTTTTCTTTTTTGTTGAGATAGGCCTGGATTGCGATGTATCTTCCTCTCAGAAGTACCTTTGCTGCATCCCAAAGCATTTGGATTGTTGTATTTTCATCTTCATTTGTTTCCACAAATTTTTAAATTTCTTCTCTAATTGCCTGGTTGACCCATTCATTCTTTAGTAGGGTGTTCTTTAACTCCATTCTTTTGGAGGTTTTCCAGACTTCTTCCTGTTATTGATTTCAAGTTTCATAGCACTGTGATCTGAAAGTGTGCATGGTATGATCTCAATTTTTGTATACTTATTAAGGGCTGTTTTGTGACCCAGTATGTGGTCTATCTTGGAGAATGTTCCATGTGCATTCGAGAAGAAAGTATATTCTGGTGCCCTAGGATGCAGAGTTTTGTATATACATCTGTCAAGTCCATCTGATCCAATGTATCTTTCAGGGTCCTTGTTTCTTTATTGACTATGTGTCTAGATGATCTATGCATTGTTGTTAGTGGGGTATTAAAGTCCCCTACAATTACCACATTCTTATCAATTAGGTTGCTTATGTTTGTGATTAATTGTTTTACATATTTGAGGGCTGCTGATATCAGTGCATAGATATTTATAATTGTTACCTCTTCCTGATGGATAGACCCTGTAATTATTATATAATGCCCTTCTTTATCTCTTGTTACAGGCTTTAATTTAAAGTCTATTTTGTCTGATTTAAGTATGGCTATTCCAGCTTTCCTTTGACTTCCAGTAGCATGATAGATAGTTTTCCATCCCCTCACTTTCAATCTGAAGGTGTCCTCAGGTCTAAAATGCGTCTCCTGTAGACAACAAATAGATGGGTCTTGTTTTTATTTTTTATCCATTCTGATACCCTATGTCTTTTGGTTGGAGCATTTAGTCCATTTACATTCAGTGTTATTACTGAAAGATGTGGGTTTAGAGTCATTGTGATGTCTGTAGGTTTCATGCTTGTAGTGATGTCTCTGGTACTTTGCAGTCCTTGAACATTTCACTCACAGAATCCCCCTTAGGATCTCTTTTCAGATGGTTTATTGGTGATGAATCCCTTCAGTTTTTGTTTGTTTGGGAAAACCTTTATCTTTCCTATTCTGAATGACAAACTTGCTGGATAAAGGATTCTCAGCTGCATATTTTTTTCTGTTCAGCACATTGAAGATTTCCTGCCATTCATTTCTGGCCTGCCAAGTTTCAGTAGATAGGTCTGCCACTACTCTTATATTTCTACCTTTGTAAGTTAGAGCCTGTTTATCCCTAGCTGCTTTCAGAATTTTCTCTTTATCCGTGTATTTTGCCAGTTTCACTATATGTCGTGCAGAAGATCGATTCAAGTTACGTGTGAAGGAAGTTCTCTGTGCCTCTTGGATTTCAATGCTTTTTCCCTTCCCCAGATCAGGGAAGTTCTGAGGTATGATTTGTTCAAGTACACCTTCAGCCCCTTTCTCTCTCTCTCCTTCCTCTGGAATTCCTATGATATGGATATTGTTCTGTGTGATTGCACCACTTAGTTCTCTAATTCTCCCCTCACACTCTTGGATTGTTTTATCTCTCTTTTTCTCAGCTTCTTCTTTTTCCATAATTTTACCTTCTAATTCACCTATTCTCTCCTCTACTTCTTCAATCCTTGCTCTAACTGCCTCGAGTTTATTTTGTACCTCATTTATAGCATTTTTTAGCTCCTCATGACTATTTCTTAGTCCCTTGATCTCTGTAGCAATAGATTCTCTGCTGTCCTCTATGCTTTTTTCAAGCCCACTGATTAATTTTATGACTATTATTCTAAATTCTTGTTCTATCATATTGTTTAAATCGTTTTTGATCAATTCGTTAGCTGTCACTACTTCCTGGAGTTTCTTTTGAGGAGAATTCTTCCATTTTGTCATTTTGGGTAGTCCCTGCAGTGGCGTGGAACTGCAGGGCACTTCCCCTGTGCTGTCCTGAGTAACTTGTGTTGGTGGGGGGGCCACAGTCAGACCTGATGTCTGCCCCCAGCCCACCGCTGGGGCCACAGTCAAACTGGTGTGTACCTTATCTTCCCTTCTCCCAGGGGCAGGACTCACTGTGGAGTGGTGTGGCCCTGTCTGGGCTACTTGCACACTGCCAGGCTTGCGGTGCTGCTTCCATGGGATCTGGCCTAGGGCGTATTAGCCAGGTTGGATCCTTAAGGTGCACAGGGGTGGGAGAGGCAGGCTTAGCTCGCTTTGCCATCAGTGGTCCCCTGCAGGAGGGGACCTGCAGCACCGGAGGGAGGCAGGTCCAGAGGAGGGATGGATCCACAGAAGCACAGCATTGGGCGCTTGCACGGTGCAAGCAAGTTCAGTGATGGGAACTGGCTCCCTTTGGAATTTCGGCTGCGGGATGGGAGAGGGAGATGATGCTTGCCAGTGCCTTTGTTCCACCGCCGAGCTGAGCTCTGTCTTCCAGGGCTCAACAACTCTCCCTCCCATTGTCGTCTCACCCTCTCCACTCTCCGAGAGCAGAGCTGTTGACTTTTAACATTCCAGATGTTAAGTCCCCCTGGCTGTCAGAGCTCATGGAGTCTGGCCCCTCCGCTTTTGCAAGCCAGACTTCAGGGGTTCTGCCTTGCCAGGCGGGCTGCCCTTCCACTGCCCCAGCTCCCTCCCACCAGTCCGTGTAGCATGCACTGCAACTCCTTCCTTGCTACCCTCTTCCAGGGGCCTCTTGTCTACGCTTGGCTCTGGAGAGTCTGTTCTGCTAGTCTTCTGCCAGTTTTCTGGGTTATTTATGCAGATGTGGGTGGAATCTAAGTGATCAGCAGGATGAGGTGAGCCCAGCATCCTCCTATGCCGCCATCTTCCCAGGTCTCCTATCCTTACTTTCTTGAGGGTTTTTATCAAGAAAGGATGCTGTATTTTGTCAAATGCTTCCTCTGCATCTATTGAGAGGATCATATGGTTCTTGTTCTTTCTTTTATTGATGTGATGAATCACATTAATTGTTTTGTGGATATTGAACCAGCCCTGCATTCCAGGTATAAATCCTGCTTGGTAGTGGTGAATAATTGTTTTAATGTATTGTTGGATCCAGTTGGCTAATATCTTGTTGAGGATTTTTGCATCCATGTTCATCAGGGAAAATGGTCTATAGTTCTCCTTTTCAGTGGGGTCTCTGTCTGGTTTTGGAATCAAGGTAATGCTGGCCTCAGAGAAAGTTTGGAAGTTTTCCTTCCATTTCTATTTTTTGGAACAGCTTCAAGAGAATAGGTGTTAACTCTTCCTTAAATGTTTGGTAGAATTCCCCTGGAAAGCCAACTGGCCCTGGACTCTTGTTTTTTGGGAAATTTTTGATTACTAATTTGATTTCTTTACTGGTTATGGGTCTGTTCAAATTTTCTATTTCTTCCTGTTTCAGTTTTCATAGTGTATATGTTTCTAGGGAAAAAAAATTGAATAAATGATGCTAGATCCTAGATGTGTTTGGGTCTGCGTGTTGAAAGTGGCTTGTTCGATTAGAGAAAACAGGGGGAAAAAAGAAATCATTTGAAAATTTGAAAAAATGAATACACTAAAGTAGACTAAAATGAAATGATAGAAGTAAAATAAAATTTGAAAAAAATTACAAAAAAGTAAAAAATATAGTAGAAAAATTCTAGAAAATATTTTTAATTAAAATTGAAAATAAAAATGAAGTTTTTCTCTTTCTGTATTCAAGAAAAATAAAAGAAACAGAAGAGAGAAAAAATAAATAAAAATTAAAATTAAGAAAAGAAAGAAAATTGAATAGATGGACCAGATAACAACTGAAATATGACTGAAATTGCTTCATTTTCCCCTAGAAGTCAAACTATGAAGCGCTTTATAGTCCATAAACTAAGCAGGCGGTGAGACTTGTGTTCTTGAAGAGCAAGGTTGGCCCAGTTGGCTGGGGCTTAGTGTAATGGCTCTGTTCTCCACTAGATGGTGCTGCTAGCCTACTGGGGTGCATTGTTGTGGTGCTGGTAGGTGCTTAGTAGCATGTGCTGGAGTAGTGAAAATGGCGACACCCAGCTACCCAGTCTCTAGTATTGGAACTCTATTCTCCCTGATCAGCAATTGTGTACCCGTCCTTCGTCTTCGGCTTCCATCCACTCCCCGCTTCCACATTGTCTGTGACCAAGCCCCAGGCAGCACCTCCCTCCCTAGTTTTGTCTCAGATGCCACTAATTTCCCTGGCCCCCCACTTCTGAGGCACTGCAGCCTTGACCCATTCTTCCCCTTTGTAGAGGATCTCACTGAGCAATGGCCAGGTGCCAGCCACACCCAGGAGCGTTTGCAGGACTGTGCTGCTGCTGATACCCAGATACTGCAGCCACGTGCCAGCGCGCCCCAGAAAAAGTTCGGGAGACAGTGTAGCAGCAGTGTTTCACGGATTATGGAAAATCACAATACACATCTGACACCAGGCTTCACCCCCAATGACCTTGTTCCAGCACCAGCAAATGTGGCCATTCTCTGGGGTCTGCTGGGCCCGGGTGGCCTCACAGCCTCTATCAAATATCCTTCCAGCAGTGGAACCACTTCTCCCCATGTGGCCCAAGAACCTCTCACATGCTACTCTGCTCCTGGGGATCCAGCCTTCCTACCAGAGCACCTCCAGGTATTGAGCTGCAGAGTTTCAGACTCTGCACACCCCCTGTTTACAGTCTTAATGGAATTTAAACCCTCTCCTTTCTCCTTTCTCCCTTCTCTCTTTTTAGCTCAGTCCCTGCAGCTGTTTCCCATTTTCCACTTTCTCTCCAGCTGCTTTTGGGGAGGCGTGCTTTTCCTGTATTCTCCCACACCCCACCCCCCGCAGCTGTCTCCATCCTCTCTCCTCATGCAAAAGTGGCTCCCTGCCAGCCGCTGCTTCTCTTTCCTCAAATTCGTCTCTCCGCACCATGTACCTGCTGAATTCTGTGGTTCAGGTTATGCAGATTGCTGTGTTAATCCTCAGACCCGTTTTCTAGGTGGGCAGGTTGGTTTAGTGTTGGTCTGGCTGTGAGACACACAAAAAACTTCCATGCTGTTCCACCATCTTGGCTCCTCCCCAGTGTTCCACATATTTTAAATTGTCCCCTGAAGATTACAGAATAGGCCATGACTATCTTATTCATCCCCCTTGTTTTCAAGATAAAAAAACTTGCAGGGTCTTTCTAGGAAATTGAGTACCAGAATACACACTGCTAGACTCCTGCTGTTGTCCAGGTCATTTCTATGACTTTAGTGTAGGCACCAACAATCACCATTTTCATTACTTCTCTTGTTCTGTAATCCTCACACAGTGGAGAAGAATAGCTTGGTCAGCAATAAAAAAATGTATTGTCATATTAAATCAGTAAGGTCTTCAGAAAGACCTAGAAAACTGGTGGATATTATAGAAATTAATAGTCACATCTAGAGAGGTATCAGGATGGTTTAGTTGATTAGGCATCCAGCTCTTGATTTGGGCTCAAGTCATGATCTCATGGTTCATGGGTTCAAGTCCCACATCAGGCTCCTCAATGACACTGAAGAGCTTGCTTGGGATTCTCTCTCTCTCTCTCTCTCTGCCCCTCCTGTGCTGCCTCTCACTCTCTCTCTCTGTCTCTCTCAAAAATAAATAAGTTTTAAAAACAGTTACATCTAGAATTATGATTTATTCATGTAAATTTTATTACCATGATCATGTTTATATGCTTGACAGAAATGCTATTAATAATGAAATTTTGAATTCACATACTGGCATTAATTTCCAGTTCCACCCTCCTTTACAGGAAGAGGATATAAGAAGAAATAAATTGGTTCCTTTGTTCCTGTTTTATCCCCAACAGAGAGAGCACTACTTTGCTGAGAGTGGAACCTAGGCCCAGATAACTGGTTATTGTGTCTCCAGAACATGGGAGAGACAGATACCATAGACAAGACTAGAACTGGGGGATTCTCAGATGACTGTCCAAACTCCTTCACAATCAGTGGGAACCCAAACTCCCAAGGGCAAAAAGGGCTTCCAGGGCACCCCTAGATAACATGCCTTGCCTGCTAGCCCTACTACTGCCACAGAGATGAGGCTCTTAGCTGCAATACCTTGTGCAGAGAGTAATGCTGGCCATATCTTAGGATGGTAAGCTTGTGGAGGGACAAAAGTTAACTCACCCAGTGAAACTCTAACCTTAGCCAGATGAGGGAAGGGTGAGAATATAGCCACAGTATCTCAGGGAAGGGAGTTATTCAAAGCAATTTACCAGGATGTTATTGCTAGGATGTGTTGTTTCTGGGGAAAAAAAGATGGTGGGTAGACTTCCCTCTAGGGCTTATGTGAAGCGATGGGTGACTAACATGGCCTTTGCTTACCCTATCCAAGATTCTTCTGCTCTGATGATGCAGTGCTGGGAGACTGCTCTTGCTGTGGCCTTTGACAATGTTTTTTTGCTTTATGTGAGAATAGATCACTTTTTATTTATGGGAACCAAATTTCAGTGCTTCTCAGCCATTGTTATATTGTGACATTACAGAAAATATCAAATTTTAATTGCTTAAATTCCTACAATTCCTAGATCCTTGAATTTCTGAACGCTTCAAAGATGATAAAGGCTCATTACCTGAGATGCTAGTGTCTCCGGTTCTATAGACTTACAAATCAGGTATGAGCCAGGCCATGTCTTTCAGAATAGAAAGAGCAACTATTTGGAAGGTGCTATTGTCCTCGAATGGGACAAAATGCCCAGGAAAAGCACTGGTACCATAGAAGTGGTTCATTCATTTAATCCTTCATAGACTTTATAATTTTTGTCTTTCTTTTTAGCTTTTTTTGGGGAGTGGGAGTTTGTTTTATTTCATTTTGTTTTTGAAAATACACTGTATACAGGCACTGAGGTCCAGGTTCTATGGTTAAAAAAAAACCACAAAGACCTACAAAATCACAGAGTTTGTAGGTTAGTGAGTAATAGAGTTTGGCGTGATACCTACTGTACCACTTTTAATGTATCTCTATGGAAATATAAACGAAGGTCACAGTTAAAGACTTTCAGAAGGAGAAAAGGTCACAAAAAATATATTGTAGGAAGTAACACCCAACACTGGAAATACCTTATATATCAGTGAAAATAGTGGCAGTGACGATCCAGGAAGGGATGGTAGCATGTGTAAATGTCTAAGAATAAAAGAATATGTATGGTATATGTGCTATCTCTCCATCGTTAATCTTATCCTGATTTTTCTCATTTTATCTATCATGATTGATTCATTTTCCTCTTTTTAAAATGTATATGTATTGAGCTCTATCATTTTCTTAATATCTGACTTATTTATGCAACATAATATTTGTGAATTGGATTCATATTGCTGACATAACTATAGTTGACTCTTTTCCATTGCTGGATGGTATTCCATTTTATGCATATACCACAAATACATTTATTGCTACTACTCTGGATGGACTTTGAGTCCTTTCTAGCTTTTGACTGTAATAAATAATCTTGCTATGAAGATTATTGTAGATATTTTGTACACACACAAGAATTTCTGGAAACTACTGGGTCGTAGGGTATGTATATCTTCATCTTTAGCATATGCTGCTGAACAGTTTATCTTTCCACTGAAGAAACTGAGTTCCAGCAAGTTTAAATTGTTCATGGCTACATCCAGGAACAATAATAACAAGTACACATATTTTTGCCCATATTTGACTAGAAATTGTATGAGAAGAACAATTGTGGGAAGCAACGTGGTCCCAAATAGGCACAAAATGAGAGAAATACAAGGGTCTCTCCTCTCAAGGTCATCTCCCAGAAATATCTGATTAAACTTTGAAGAAGGCTATTAGTCATCTTGGTAAGGTAGAAAATCTCTTCCCTGCAGACAGGTAGATCATTCTTTTTCCATCCTGGGTCTAATGTGTAAAGTGACAGCAAGGAAGAAATGCTTATTTTTTAATACTTATTTATTTATCTTAGAGAGAGAGAGGCCAGAGAGAGGGAGAGAATCCCAAGTAGGCTCTGTGCTGCCAGTGCAGAGCCGGATGCAGGGCTCTATCTCGTGAACCATGAGATCATGACCTGAGCCGATATCAAAACTCAGAGAGAGGCTTAACTGAGTGAGCCACCCAGGTGCCCCAAGAAATGCTTATTCTAAATTTTCTATTATTTTAGTTTACTTATGGTAAATAAACAATTAAATAATGTCCAGGTTTCCTTCAGAATTGTTCTGCTTTTTCCCTTTCATAATTTTTTTCACCTTTTAGATATTTTTTGTTACTTTTAATTTCCTCTCTCCTCTTCATGGCTAGCCTTAGCTTAGGTGAAAAAGCTGATATTATGGTGAAGTTTAAGGCTTAGCCCTACCACCAACCTGAGCAGGCAGGCAGACAGGGAGCTGAGAAGGGAGGGGACCAGTCTCCTACTTCCCTCATGTGCTCTCCACTTCATGTAGAAACTCCCCAGCTCAGGGCTTATCATAGACAGAAAAAGTCAACTTTCTTATGCATTCCACTCCCTTACCAACAAAGCAAAGCTACCTTCATCTCCTTTTTCCCCTTTTAATAATTCCTCCATGAACTTCTTTGTGGTATTTCTTAGTCTTTTTGATGTCCTCTGATTTCCTTTCAGAGATAGGACTTGAGTTAGTATAAGGACTACAAATTAATATTAATGATTCAGGTTGGCCAAGGAGACCAAGGGGTGCATCAAAACTCTGTGTAGAAATATTTGTTGTCCCATGCATCTGAGAAGAGAAGGGTAGAGGTAATTTAATATATTGAAAGAACAGGAATCATCTTGGACTAAATTGTTTATACTGTCTACGTTATTTTTTTTAATTCCTATGTGTAATTAATGTACTGTGTTATATTAGTTTCAGGTGTACAATATAGTGATTCAACAATTCTATACATTACACAATGCTTTTCAAGATAAGTGTACTCTTAATACCCATCACGTATTTCCCCATACCCCCCACTTACCTCCCTTCTGGTAACCACCAGTTTCTTCTCTATAGTTAAGAGTCTGCTTTTTTTATGGTTTGTTTATTTTTTCTTTGTTTGTATCTTAAATTTCACCTATGAGTGAAATCATAAGGTATTTTCCTTTCTCTGACTAATTTCATTTAGCATTATACCCTCTAGATCCATCCATGTTGTTGCAAATGGCAAGATTTCATTCTTTTTATGGCTGAGTAATATTCCATCATATATACATACCACATCTTCTTTATCTGTTAATCTATCGATGGATACTTGGGTTGCTTCAATAGTTTGGCTATTGTAAATAATGCTGCAATAAACATAGGAGTGCATATATCTTTTTGAATTAGTGTTTTCAAATTCATTTGGTAACACTCAGTAGTGAATTTAATGGATCATAAGGTATATCTAATTCTTTGAGGAACCTCCATACTGTTTTCTATGGTGACTATGCCAGTTTGCATTCCCACCAATAGTGCATGAAGGTTCCTATGTTTCCACATCCTTGTCAACACTTGTTTCTTGTGCTTTTGATTTAAGCCATTTTGACAGGTGTGAGGTGATATATCATTGTGGTTTTAATTTACATTTACTGATAATTAGTGATGTGGATCATCTTTTCATGTGTCTGTTGGCAATTTGTATGTCTTCTTTGCAGAAATGTCTGTTCATGTCTTCTGTCCATTTTTAATAAGATTATTTGGGGGGGGGGGTTGGTTTTGAGCTATCCCTCAGTGCTCATCAGCTCCCAGGTAGTGAAGATTAGAGTGCTTGGTGGATTCAGAGTGCATCCTTCCCCATCCCTCATGGCCTTCACCTCCTTGGTTTCTCTTATTGTCTTACTGTGATAACAATATCTTTTCTCACTCCTACTGTCTACACCAGGATATGATCCAACTCTCCTCCTCTGGCTCATAGATCAACAGCCTCTGTGCTTAATTGGTCATCTTGCTTGCCATGGGCCCATATTTCTTTTTAATAGTGCTTTCTTCTATTCTGATTCTCATATCTGAAGTGCCCATTGCCTCCTGAAGGAAGTAACTCAAAGCTTTCACAGCTGTGTGTATTCACATTCTGATATACTTTATGTTACTTTATGTCCCTCTGCTAGGCCCTTCCATTGCAGGCCATTCCTCCTTCCTCATCCATTTCATCATGGGCAAAGTGTACATCTTCTTTCTATTGTGGATGAACCCAGTCATTCATAGCATCAAGACTGACTGGATCCACTGAGCCATTATCAAGGTATTCTCTCTGAAATGGATGGAAATCCTGTGTGTTCCCAGTAACAAAGTGATTAGTTGTGACAAAATTTCAGGCCTTGTTCAGCTCCAACACCAGGCCCTCACATAAATCTGAGAATCCCCTTTCTCATTTAGTTGTAAGAATTTAGTAAATGCATTCATTTTAATACATTGCCTGGAGACAATCAGAAAATAAAAATCAGTCCTACAAGAAAAAATAAGTAACTTTATAAAGAAATTTGCAGAAGCAAGAGTAATTTTGGAACATCTCTGGCCCTTTCCTGTTTTATGAATGTGAATAATTGAGATTGTTCTGTACTGCTTGATACCTATTGAAGTGAGAGACTCCTTCCCATGAGAAGCACAAGTGCTAAGCGGCTTTCAAACAAGAATAGTAATCTCTATACATGAAATACACACCCTATGTACTCTGTTTCTCTCTTTCATCCTTCTCTGCCTCCAACTAATGCTTGTACTGGAGTAGAACAGCAGCCAGATGGTACCTAATCATGTCAAAATGGGGCATTTGTCATTTGGAGACACTATACCTTTGGCCAAATAAGTGTCAATAAAGCCATCTTTGGCTTAAATAATTTTGCACAATTCTGCTTAAAAAGAGTGCTCTGCTAATAGAATCATCACCAAATTGCACACCCTGGGCCACTTAATATTATTAGTGTTTCCCATCCACTGTCAGGCCCTTCTTTTGACCTCCTAGACTCTTCACCTTCCTCCCTGCCACACCTTGCCACTCCATTCTGATGCTTATGTGGGCATGTGTAGTCCTCTTTCTTGGAGATACTTGCATGACTCTTCGTTCCACTTTGCTTGTATCAAAGATCTATCTAGATCTACAGGAGCTCTGCTCTTCCATGCTCTCTCTGTATGCAAATTCATTAATACTCAGGTCAATAACAAATGTGAAGATTCCTTCAGCAGACGAACAAAGTTGTCAGCAAGGCACACTTTTAACTCCCTTCTGATCCTGAAAGTTTAGAGAATCATCAGTTATGCATTTAGAAGGACAGCTTGTATTCATCTCCATTCTGGGTTTGAATGAAGCCTGCATATTAATTTAACTAATTGATTAATTTACTTGTTGGTTGCAATACTTTCAGAGTCTTCCTAGCTATATTCAGAATGAGAATGTGGGAAAGGACAAGGACCACTTCAAAGTCATTTGATTTCCAGAATCTAGGATCCACATAAGTGGCTATTGACCAGGAAATGAAATCATGGCGTGTTGCTGATGGTAACACTATACTAATAACTAGAAAGACAGAGATGTCATCAGAGGCATCAGAGAGAGATGGAGGAGGGAACAGGCCTCCAATCACTTCCTGGGTATGCATGCTGAAGCATCTTGAGGAGAATGGTATTCCATTTGGTGTGAGCCCACAAAACGATTGCAAGACATTAGTGAATATCAAGACATGAAAAGTCCCTTTTCACATTCTCCTTAGTCATATATTTCTCAAAATATTACTTGTTCCTTCCTTCCAATGCAGACTGTGAAAGTCTCAAGGCCAGGAGCAGTGAAACTACCTCCCCCACTTTGGGTCCTTCATATGGAGTCTCTGTTATAAGATGATAGAGGGAACCAGGATAAGAGTGATGAGGAGGGCAAATAACGGGACAGCAAAAGACGAAGGGAAATCTTAGAGGAACAGTGGAACCTTCAGGAAGAAAAACTTGGTGGATTTAGGGCTGTGAGGCTCTGGACAACTGGAGAGAGGGAAGACATTTATAAGGAAGGCTAAATAAAATAAATGACTTAAATAAAGCATAGGAAAAATCCAAACCCCAAATCAAGCCTCCACTTGAATCCTTCTCTAAGGGAAAGTAAAATAGGCAGCAGGATCTGTTTCCCACATATGTAGCTATTTACGACCTCTCCTGTCATGGAGGCTAAGATATAGATATATTTTCCCAAGATCTGAACTAACCCCTCATTTCTTTATGTTTTAAATGCTTTGCTCTCCCATACCATGTACCCATTTGAGTGAGAGATGCAGAAATAATTTAAATACACCAGTGCAATGAAAATAAATATTCTTTATTAGGCAGGGGCCAGATGTTCAAAGAATTTCATGATTTAGACATGTCCAGGTATTAGGGTCTGGGGACCAAGGGACTTTCCCTGGAAAGCAAGAAAGGGAGCTCAGTGGTATCTGTGGGCCAGGGCACTGGCCACACCAGCCACCACCTTCTGAAAGGCAGCCTGCACCTGGGGGTTGAATTCATGGCCAAAGTGGTGGGCCAGCACACACACCAGCACGTTGCCCAGGAGCTGTGGGGAAGAGACAAGAGGTATGTACATGGTTAGCAGAGGGATCCAGCTTAGGCTCAGAGTACCCCAGCCCCATCCACAGATGCAAGTTGTGCACATAGAATATAAGCAGAAACGTACTGGATTTCAGATGCTGCTATTGATGTGACTCTAACCATATCAGCCTGATTTTCAATTTAGAAATGTTTCTTTCCTTCTGACCTAAACTGGAACTTAAATATCACGGTTATTCTTTCAAACTATGTAAAGAAGCAATCATATTTTACCCTCCTTGCTTTCAAAGGAAGAGATAAGGGAAAAAATCATTAGACTAAAAAATTTTAGATGGATTAAGAGAAGTGTTTAAATTAAACACTCAAAAGTTTAATTGAAACAATCAAGGCAAGTCATTACAGAGAACAAAAAGAGGACAAGCAAAGAGGGTGAAATAAAATAGTCCTGAATAGTCCATATTGGTGCAACTAGAATACCTCTTTCCCATTTTAAACAACATCCGGATATCCATAACCTTTACGGACAACATGAGCTTGTCCAGAAAAGGGAAGAGAAGGAGACTACCTCATAGACTCACCCTGAAATTCTCGGGATCCACGTGCAGCTTGTCACAGTGCAGCTCGCTGAGCTTAGCAAAGGCGCCCTTGAGGTCGTCGATGTTTTTCAGACCATCACTGAAGGAGTTCAGCACCTTCTTGCCATGGGCCTTCACCTTACTGTTGCTCATAATGGCATCAGCAGAAGACAGGTCCCCAAAGGACTGAAAGAACCTCTGAGTCCAGGGGTAGACAACCAGCAGCCTGAGGGGTGAAAACAGCACAGAGGGACAGAGGGAGTCAGTGCCTGTCAGAAGCCCCAGGGACTGAGCCTTCTCCACCTGCCCAGCATCTATTCACTCTCCTTAGGCCTGCCTCGCAACCTGGATACCAACCTGCCCAGGGCCTCACCGCCAACTTCATCCACGTTCACCTTGCCCCACAGGCCATTGACCAGACCCTTCTCCTCAGCACTCAGAAACGACATGGTGTCTGTTTGTGTGGTTGCTAGCGAACACAGTTGTGTCAGAAGCAAGTGTAAGCTGGTACTATCCCTGCTCTTCCTTTTATGTCCAGGCCTGATCTTACCCTCCCTGCTCCTGTGAGCAGATTGGCCCAGGCCTAGGTGTGGTCCTGCAGGGGGAGGTCTGAATGATGACAGCCATACCTGTCCTTCAAATGTTCTAAATGTTTCAAAAGCAAATACACACACACACACACACACACACACACACACACACATTTTGTTTGACCTGTAGGCTTTGAGTTTTATTTTACTAAATTTAAACCTCCATTAGCTTTACCATTGCTTTACATTCAGACTGTTTCCAAGACTCTATTTCACACTCCTGATATCAGAGGTCAGGTGTAAGTGTGCAAAGGGAGGTCTGGACATATCTTTTGTAGATATGTCATGAGAAATCCAGAGGCCTTACTGAATAACAATATGGAGTATGTTTATATTTTAAATGTAAAGTACCAAATTGTCAAAGCCATAGCTTTGCTATCTTGACTGACAGAAAGTAGCACCTACTTAGACTTCCCCTACCATTACTTGTACTCAGAAATGGTTCCCCTAAGTTCTGTTATATCTTCTTCCTTCAGTCTTCTTTGGCCACGAATGTATGGACCACTCTTTTGTGCTGACAACTGCTAGAGCCACCATCTTCCTGGCTTCCGGACAGGAACTGCTGTTCTATCTTACCATTGCTACTTAGCATGACTGAAGAGGGAAATGGACTTCTCCTTTTCTTACTCATGACTCTGCAGTGACAAGGCTGAAAGTTGTAATAAGACATCAAAAGCTCAGACTTATCAGAGAAAAATAAGAATAAATGTGGCTATGTTCTGAGCCTCGGGCTCAAATCCTGATCAATATTTGAAGATTCTAGAAAGCTTCTAGACCCAGTGCCCTCTTTTCCTTTTAAACTTATTTCTACCCTGTGAAGGGGAACCACAGGATGTCTGCTTTACCTTGATTCCAGCTCCATTGGGCACTAACATACACACATACACATATGCACACATGTGCACACATGTGCACACACACACACACGCACACACACACAGAGTCCCTGAGAGAGAGAGATAATTTTTTAAATTTTATTTTTCTCCAGTATGTCAAGTTTGCACAGTTCTTAATGTTTTGAACCAGGATGGGCCTAGTCTGAGTGTAATGAAGAGTATGACTTCAAGATTCTCTTCATGACTATCCATCCTGAAGCAGATTCTCTTGATTGTCATCCAGAGGTATGTTGTTTTATGTGTTTCAAAAATGACACTGAACCAAAACACTTTTGTACATGCAGTAGTGTTCAATTTTAAATCCCCTTCAGTCATCTAGGCATTTCAACAATCTAATACATATTTTACTGGGTCAAGAAAGTTATCTTTTACACTTCTCTTCCAGATGCACAATCTCTCAATTACCTCAGTTTAGTATCCCTTCAAAAATTAAATTAAATTAAATTCATAAAATTAAATAAAGCAAAAATACCCTAACAAGAGCAGAACTCAGAAAAGTTATGGACATACAGTTTTTAAAAGTCGTAGCCTTATATGAAAAGCATTAAGTCAACCTAGCCATAACTTTGATAAAGTATGTGGTAATTATTACAAGATACTTAATGTTTCAGTTTATAATTGCCACTGGTATTTCCTCCACTGGGCTCAAGCTTTTATTGACATCGCTAAGTTGGCCATGGTGTTGACTAATGAAAAGCAAAGGGGCAATTTTTTCCCAAGTTAAATATGAAACTGTATATCTCCAGGGGCAGAATCTTGACTTCATTCTGGGAACTTTTACAAATATGTAAGGCATTAGTTCATAAGGCCCAATGTCCAGCACACAAGAAACAGAAAGCAAATCTCCGATCAGTGTTTTACTTCCCCATGTGCTTCCTCATTGCATATTGTAGCATCCATACCGGAGGAACTCTATGCAATGGTCCCTTGCTCAGATTGTTCTCTAGTTCCACAGTTCGAAGATGGGGAATAATCACTTATTCATCCACTGACTATTTCATTTAGTACATATTCACTCACTGCCTATGGAGGAACTTAACAGAGCACAGTAGTCATATAGGGCAGTATAAAATGGTCAGACACATTTATACAGCATAGAATGTGAGTGTGATGGATAAGAAGAAATGTTAACAATAAGTAGAAGGGATGGGTTTGGAAGGATTTCCTTAGGCAATATTGGAAAGTTCATTAAGGCCAGGGTCCAAAGGCCTCACAAGTAATAAACAAGCATTGAATTTTGTCTAAAATGGGAGGGTGGGAGCAGGAATTATTTATGAGAGTGTTTGGGGCAAGTAAAAGATGGAAGTTATTCCTTAGAGCAGGAGCACTTGAGGAAGTGTGGTATTGAAAGCTACACTGCAAGCAAGGCATGTAGGCAAAAAAAGAAACAGGACAGTGTCTTGATCATTCATTATGTCTCCAGCTGAGCACAGTATTTTTTTAGTAAATGTTGGAAATAGATCAAAGCATTAGCCTGAAGGCTATGTCTTTTGTGTGAAGCCTTCCACAGAGGCCCTGTAATGCCAGTATTCTCTATGTATTTAAAACTTTCTGGACAATGCAAATGCTCAGGAGGGAGAAGTGTCCTACATTAGTGACTATGCATGGTGCCCCTCCTTTTCTCATTTTCCTTGACCTCTTTGAATAAAACACAAGAGCTTCCTATCTGTAGATCCTAAGGGATTTAGCATACCTCCAGACTAAAATAAAATAAAATAAAATAAAATAAAATAAAATAAAGTGAAATGAATCAGGAAGTTGAGTTAAAGTTCTTTATTAGACAGAAGTCATACCCTTGAAGGTGGACATTATTTCATCAAGTTCAGAAGATCGAATTTAGGGAACTAGGTTCTTCCAGTGGTCACCAGAAAATAGGCCATGACCTCAATGGTACTTGTGGGCCAAGGCATTGGCCACACCAGCCACCACCTTCTGAAAGGCAGCCTGCACCTGGGGGTTGAATTCATGGCCAAAGTGGTGGGCCAGCACACACACCAGCACGTTGCCCAGGAGCTGTGGGGAAGACATAGATAGAAAAATATACATGATTAACAGAGAAATCAAGCTTGGCTTCTGAGAAACCGAGCCAACAATCTTTTTTTTTTCCTGCCCATGCTCTAGCCCAAATTGATCTTCAGGTTATCTCCATAGGCAGAAATGAGTAACCATATATGTATGTATACTGTATAGTTTTATTATATATGTTTTATATAATAAGGAACAGATTAATTAGTCTGATGATGGTTGTCTTAGCAACTACTGCTTCCCTACTTCCCTACTTCTGGTCTACCATCCTCAGATATTCACTTTCCTTTCCTTTCCATTGAATCTTGATTCCATAAAATTCCAATTATTCTTTAATTCTGAACTGATTTTTGGACTCTAGATGACATCTTGAGCCTCTCCCCTTTGAGGAGCCCTTCCAATCCCCATTTGGAGAGATAGAAAGACTATTCCAAGTATAGAAGTAGAAGATGAGAGCTAGTATGTATAATTTGGGTACTGAGTAGGGAAAAAAGTTAGGGAGAAAAAGAGAGAAGCAAAAGATAAACTATTAAGTAAGAGCTTGATTAAAAAAAAAACAAGAATGTGAGAAAGGAAACGACATGGAATACTGAATGAAAAATATAAAACTACATACATTTTGAAAAGCATTCAATGATGATATATTCTAAAGTAAAAAGGAAGCTGGAGGGTGAACAGGTAGGTAAAGGAACCAGAGTAGAAGACTAGAAAGTGAAAAGAAAAAACAAACGGAAGATATCCTAGACTCACCCTGAAGTTCTCTGGATCCACGTGCAGCTTGTCACAGTGCAGCTCGCTGAGCTTAGCAAAGGCGCCCTTGAGGTCGTCAATGTTTTTCAGACCATCACTGAAGGAGTTCAGCACCTTCTTGCCATGGGCCTTCACCTTACTGTTGCCCATAATGGCATCAGCAGAAGACAGGTCCCCAAAGGACTGAAAGAACCTCTGAGTCCAGGGGTAGACAACCAGCAGCCTGAGGGGTGAAAACAGCACAGAGGGACAGAGGGAGTCAGTGCCTGTCAGAAGCCCCAGGGACTGAGCCTTCTCCACCTGCCCAGCATCCATTCACTCTCCTTAGGCCTGCCTCGCAACCTGGATACCAACCTGCCCAGGGCCTCACCGCCAACTTCATCCACGTT
The DNA here is from genome assembly GCF_027475565.1 of Acinonyx jubatus. Classification (NCBI taxonomy): domain Eukaryota; kingdom Metazoa; phylum Chordata; class Mammalia; order Carnivora; family Felidae; genus Acinonyx; species Acinonyx jubatus. The sequence goes on along the minus strand of NC_069390.1, from coordinate 52,761,176 downwards.
CACCTTGCCCCACAGGCCATTGACCAGACCCTTCTCCTCAGCAGTCAGAAATCCCATGTTGTCTGTTTGTGGGGTTGCTAGCGAACACAGTTGTGTCAGAAGCAAGTGTAAGCTGGTACTATCCCTGCTCTTCCTTTTATGCCCAGGCCTGATCTTACCCTCCCTGCTCCTGTGAGCAGATTGGCCCAGGCCTAGGTGTGGTCCTGCAGGGGGAGGTCTGAATGATGACAGCCATACCTGTCCTCCAAATGTTCTAAATGTTTCAAAAGCAAACACACACACACACACACACACACACACACACACACACACTGGAATATTACTCCGCCATCAGAAAAGAGTGAAATGTTGTCATTTGCAATAATGTGGATGGAACTAGAGTGTATTACACTAAGCAAAACGAATCAGAGAAAGACAAATACTATATGATTTCACTCACATGTGGAATTTAAGAAGCAAAATACATGGAATGGAAGAAAAAATGAAAGAAGATAGAAACAGAGAGGGGGACAAACCACAAGAGACTTTTAACTGTAGAGAACAAACTGAGGGTTGCTGGAGGAGAGGTTGGGGGGATGGGCTAAATGGGTGATGGGCATTAAGGATGGCACTTGTGTTGAACACTGGGTGTTACATGTAAGTGATGAATCGCTGAATTCTACTCTTGAAACCAATACTACGCTATATATTAAGTTAAATTTGAATAAAATCTTGGAAGAAAAACAAAAACAGAAAACTTTGTAATATATTTGTGAGGTAGGAATTATTATTCCATTTTACAAACAAGGAAATTCATTCTGGGAAATATTGACTAAACTTTTCGAGGTGCTATTCCCAAAGCCCAGGCTTTTTGCTTCTATGCCAGGGGCTTGGGTATTGGAATTTGAAGGGATGGCCACAAAAATGGCTGTGCTCAACTGCCAGCTCCATACAAGAGACTCTCGGCATTTTCTGTTCTGAGAATAGGTTTTCCTCTTTTCGTTCACCAGACAGGGAACCTGGCTATCATCTGTGACTTCACTACTCTCTACTGCACTCTCTTCCAAGTCCTGCGGTATCTTTGCCACAATGATACCTTACTTTTTTCTTAGTTTAATTGCCCCTGTGAAGTTCGGTCCTTTGCCCTCATTCTAATCACAGCACATTCCTATGGATAGATCCACGTTAGACCCTGTCTTGTCAGTTCTATATCCATGCATGGATCAGTTTCCCTAAAATTCCCTGATCACTATGTTACTCGTGTGTGCAAGAAATTTCACTGGTACTTTGCTTATAATGATAGTTTCTTTTCTGCTTTTTCCTGGCAGCAGTGTCCCTAATTTTATGCCGCTGTGCTTCTTTCAAGGGACTGATTTCTCCTCTGTCACTTAGACCCTGCATTTGTCATTTTCCCACATTAATGGCCTTTTGTCTCCACCAAAGGAATTGGAAACATGTTCCAGGTCACAGAACTAGCAGGTGAGATACAGATCCAAATCAAAGCAGTTACTTCCTATGCCTTAGAGACAGTTCCTCCATTAATACCACTGAAGACACTAGGGAAAGTTTAGAGCATGGTCCTTGCCTAGGTCTCTGGGTAGTCCCATCTGAACTTTATTACAGCTGATAAAAACATGTTTCTTATATTAAATGGAAGCAAAATATAGCACCAAAGAGCTCTGAGCCTATACAGTCCCCTCTGTGAACCCCAACTCACTACAACATTCTTCTTACATTTCTCTAGAGTATCTCCATTCACTCCCTTTTGCTGAAGACATTATTCAACTCGAGTCTACCTTCCCTTCCTAGAAGTACCTTCGTTTGAAGCTACTTTTTTTAAGTTTACTGATTTATTTTGAGACGGAGAGGGAGACAGAGAGAGAGAGAGAGAGAGAGAGAGAACAAGTGGGGGAGGGGCAGAGAGGGAAGGAGAGAGAGAGAATCTAAAGCAGGCTCCATGACTTCAGTGTAGAGCCCAATGCAGGACTTGAACGCATGAACTGTGAGATCATGACCTGAGCTGAAACCAAGAGTTGGATGCTTAACTGACTGAGCCACCCAGGTGCCCAAAGCCACTCTTATCTTGAAGAATCTTATAAGGCTCTCTTCTCTATCCTCCCCAAACTCCTTATTTCAAATAACCCCATTCCTTATAGGATTGCTTTCTTTTAGCTGAATCAACATAAGAGATAAAGACAGAGAGAGAAGACAAGGATGTTTCTTATAGAGCACAATGTTTATTTTATTTTTATCATATAGCACTTAAGTAAGGGGGCAGGACACTGCCCATCTGCAGGAGATGGACTCTTGGAACAGAGGGCCATCCAGTAGGTGCCAACATGGTTAGATAAGCACCTCAGTGGTACCTGTGGGCCAGAGCATTAGCCACAGCAGTGGTCAGCTTCTGCCAAGCAGCCTGCACCTGTGGAGTAAACTCCTTGCTGAAGTGAGTTGCCAAGACAATCAAAATCATGTTGCCTAGAAGCTGGGGAGAGATTGGGGATAAAAAGAAAATGGTACCTAGTGAACAGAAAGCCTCAAGCTGGTCACATCCATTATCTTCCTGATAAGAGATTGAGTAACTTTCAGGGTCATGATCCCACAGAAGTTTACCATAATATGCTTGACATCGGCATCAATATGACTCCTAGCCCTGAACTTTCCATTGTGTCTGGCCTTCTCTCATTTGCCCTGCCAGCTTCCACATTAGAATATTGCTATGGATGGCTTCTCTTTTGTAGAGACTCTGTCTTTTTTTTAAGTAGGATTATAGTACTGCAAGTATAGTCTAAGTCCCCAGATAATATGTACATTCAAATTGTTTGGTCACTCACATGACAAAGAATCTTCTGCCATGTATACGAGAGCATTCCATCACTGCTAAAGGGGGCAGGGTTCACAATCATCCATTGAAAAGATTGCTGTTATTTTGTCTTGCTTAGTCCAGGTTCTAAACTCAAGAATCATGCATAAATGTATTCATCATTTTTAGACAAAATTTCAATTACCAAAGGTAAGGCATTCTTCTTCCTGTAATTGTATGCTCAGGCCAAAACCATTTAACTCAGTTGTGGCCAATGTTCTTCCCTGGTCATAATCATTGTTTCAGAAATATAAGATGGCCAGTGGTCTCCACTGGTCACAATAATTATCCTACTCCATCTTAACTATGGAGTAGTTAACATCCAAACTACGTTTGGAACAACCTAACTACCAAAATCAAGCTCTTCCTTAAATATTACATCCCAACAATTACCTTCATAGAATCAGACTTAAGTACCTGTGTTTCCTAACGTACCCACAATGCAAATATCTGGGGGGAAGGAACAGAGCACAAGCATGCCTAGAACTCACCTTGAAGTTCTCAGGATCCACATGCATCTTGTCACAATGCAGCTCACTCAGCTCAGCAAAGGTGTCCTTGAGGTCATCCATATGTTTAACAGCGTTTCCAAAGGAGGTCAGTACCTTCTTGCCATGGGCCTTGACCTTGGGGTTGCCCATTATGGCAGACTCAGAGGATAAGTTGCCAAAATTGTCAAAGAATCTCTGGGTCCATGGATAAACAACCAGAAGCCTGTGGGATGACCATAGTCACAGACCAGATGGGAAGTCACAGTATGTATGAAACCTGACCAATTCCCCTTTCAGGAACACTTTCTGCCTTCCTGCCCCCTTCCAGTGCCTACCTTCCCAGGACCTCGCCTCCAACCAACTCCACGTTCACCTTGGCCCACAGGCTAACAACAGCAGCCCTCTCTTCAGCCGTAAAATGCACCATGGTATCTGGGAGCTTACTGGTGATCACTAAGGTGCCAAAAGCAAGTCGGTGCTGCTGCTTCTCCATGTGGCCTTTTATTCATCACTTCTAGTTTCCAGGCCCTTGCTTCTCCCAATGAGGTGAGACTATTGGTCAAGCGTGGGTTGTCACCACCAGGGTGGGGTTTGGACAAGGGAGGGTCAGCAGGATGGACATTTGTGTCTCTGATAGTGTTGGGTGGCTCTATCAGGGGGATTCTTCTGCCCTTCCCCACCATCCACTATGCATGTCGTATCTCAGTCTTCCCACCCCATCAGCCCTGAGATGACCTGCAGGCTGACCACGAGGCATGACTAGAATTCAGAGGTGTAAGAATTAGAGATCTTCTGGGCATTGTATCAGGTGTTTACAGGACATCACTCTGTTGTTTTCTTTGGGTATAAAAGAAGCCATAGCTTTTCTTGGTCACCAGTTTTCCTAAAGCTTAAATGAGGCTTATACTTTTATAAGTGAAGAAGAAAAGATCCCAATCCAGCTTCAGTTCAGAAATAGGACAGGTAAAAACTAAGTAATTTGGAGAACTGAGTACTGCCTGATTGTTGGCGAGTTCTATTAAAATATATGTGCATCTCCTTGTCTGAACAATTTTGTTCATTCTGATTATACACACAGTGTCTCTGGCCAATGTGAACTATTCACTCAGTTCTTTCAGAAGATACAGAACTGAGTATTGGAGAAAACTGAGTGTTCCACAGAAAATATTAGACTCTGTGGCCACAGCTAAGGATTAGGGGAGTTGTCTCTGGCATTTATTGTATCTACACTCCTTTGTTGTGGTTAACCATTCCTCATTTCTAATCAGGCAGAGGCAATCCTCACTGACAGTGTTTCACACACTACTATCCTGTAGCCTAATGTGCTTTGGTCTCATGCGTCTCAAACAAACATTTATAGGTCTAGATGGGGCACACTTCCAGGGAGAGAGGAAATGGTTTATATTATATATATATATATATTTATATATAATATATAATTATATATATTTTTTTTATATTATATATGTATTTATATTTATATATGTATATATATAATAAAATATAAATATATATATCATATTATATAAAATATAAAATATATATATGTATTTTTTTTCTCTCTCTCTATCTCAGAGTTTATTGTTCCCATGTTTTAAGCTCCAGGAAGCTGGTTTGTTTGTTTCTCCCGGAGATGACTCTTACAAAAAATTTTTTTTTCTCAATTTAAGAAATAATCCCCATGTGTATTTACAAAGGTACTCTAACATGTAAAGAGTTCAGCCCAATATATTAGTGTTGGATTTCTGCTAGTATAAAAGAAATCCTTTGTCTGTTTGATATAGTGAAGGCTTTTATCAATTTATCTTGGGAAAAAACTTACATTTACACTGTGGATAAGAATTGTTAAGGTGCTGGAAGGTACTTTATCATGACAGACTTGATTATCTGTGAGCTCTCAAGTCCAAGCTGTGCTGATGTGAACACTTTGGTACAGAGATATAAAGAAAAAATGTGTGAATCAATCCCAAAAAGATTTCTTCAAGGGAAGAAGTCAATGACATAAAAGAAACCCAAGGAAATGTTGACCACAGCCAGGAATCCCACCTACCCTTAGCCATGTGCATGGACGGAGGGAAAGTCTCAGGGCCCTTGTTCCCTGATGGCCCTGGTGCTTGTTTGGCCCACTGTGTGCACACTGGGACCCCACAGACTTGGGGATATCTGCATCTCTGAATGTTGGCAAATAGCCTCCCACATTTCCAGCAAACCAACAATGATTCTGGTAGTTACCTCTAACTCCTGCTTTTCTCTCACCTTCTTTAGACAATTACTTTGCAAGAATTTTTTACTTCTCCCGTTCATGGCTGTTTCACACTTCCACCTTATTTCCATGCTCACTGTTCCCACTGCTGTCTGGAAGCTTATCACATCGATGCTAGATCACCATCACAGTCATCTATCAGTTTTCTGGTCATTCATCCATCACGTATTTAAAAAGCACATATTGACCGAGGCCAATAATGCCATGCATTGTTTTAAAAACTGAGAATCTTGGGGATCCTGGGTGGCTCAGTTGGTTAAGCATCTGACTTCAGCTCAGATCATGATCTCACCGGTCTTGAGTTCTGGCCTGCTTGGACTTTTCCCTCTTCCTGCTCATCCCCCTCTCTCAAAAATAAATAAACATTAAAAAATAAAAAAAAAAACCTGGAAATCCTGGAAAAAACAAAACAATGTATCTAGTCTCATCGTGCTCACATTCTAGTGGGTAGAGGATACTGACACTAATAATTAAATCAGCAAAGAAGTTCAGATGGTGTTTGTTATATGACGAGGAACAAAATGCATCTGATGACATGGTGGCAAGTGACTAGACAAAAATAATGTAAGGACAGAGGTCTGAAAGGAAGATACATTTGAACTGGGACCTTGATGACAATATGGAGCCAGGAATAAGTAGTTTCCTTGAAGCCAGGAAAGGCAAGTGTGAAACTTGGAGGCTGGACAGAAAAGGAGAAAGAAAGAAGGAAAGAAAGAAAGAAAGAAGAAAGAAAGAAAGAAAGAAAGAAAGAAAGAAAGAAAGAAAGAAAGAAAGAAAAGCCTAACACGACAAGCCTAAGGCATGACAAGATCTGAGAGAGAGAGATGTTAAGGGAAGAGTGGGAAGGAGCAAAGTTGGAGTGACGGCCCCAGGCCTCACCATTTGGGCACCTGAGGGTAGAGTGTGGGTATTTTACACTAAGGCGTGGGAAACGAGCAGAGATTTGTAAACCTGGCATCAGCGTGATTGCTAATCTACTCAACACCCACAGCAAGGCTAACTTTCTCACTGTCCTGTCCATCACATTACAGCTTTGTCTATAACTCGAAATTAACTTCTGGTCAGAGGAATACTCCTGTGATCCTCCCCAACTATTCTGTGCAATATCTTTCCTTTCCCTTTTGATCTTTCAGTGCTCATCTGCTTGGCTGAGCTGCCTTCTCAGCTTCTTCTGGTTCATCTCCCCCCACCTAAATCCCCACTTCTCTGAGTAGTTTATAGGGATCTCCCTTCTTTGAAACACTGTAGCAAATCTGCTGGCTCCTGCATGCTGTCTCCTGATGGTATGCAGTCAATTTAATGTCCCCAGCGGCTCTCACCACTTAAGCCACAAAGTTCTTTCCTAAAGCCCAGGGCCGGTTCTTTGGAGGTGATTTCAAAGAGTTATCCCCCTGCTCAGACCTCCAACCCCTTCCATCCCTAATCTATCCTCACAAGAGCTTGTGGCAAACCAGCTGCTTTTAGAAAACATGTTCCCCCCTGTTAGCAGAATGGAATTGCAGCCCTTGCCTGGACCTTGACCTTTTGAGAACTGGGTTAATTTTCCCTAGAAGAATCCCCACTGGTACTCTATCTCCATCCTTGGTCTTCACCAGAGTCCTCACTCAGACCCATGTAATCATCTGGTTCAGAGGAGTTCTTGTCCCGTGACACCCATCCTCTCTCATCACAGCCTTCCCCATGCCCCCAGCCACGTCATTAGCTTTAACTTGAAGAGCCCCTAAGTGTATGTTTTCCCCAAATGTATGTCCCAAGCATATATTCCTTTCATTGCCCTATTGTTTTTTATTTTCTTGCCAAAATCTTTACGGCATACAAATATTGAATGGGGAGACTGCATGCACACACACACACACTCACAGCACAACAAATAATTCCTGGGATTCTCACAAGTGTAACAGCACATGGGAAAAGTAGAACTGAAGACAATCAGTAAAGAATTCTTAGCAGAGCACTATTATTACCATTGCTATTATTATTATTATCATTACTACTACTGCTACCACTCCTATTGCTATTGTTTGAAAATAAAGCTCTTCTTTGCTGACTCTACAATACTAAACAGGGGACTCAGTGATCCCAGTTTCCCAGGAGCTGTGGAGGTGGCAAGAGGTAACAGATATGTACGAGGGACAGAGGGTTCCAGGTGGGTCTCCAGGTATCTGGCCAGCCAACTTCCATTTAGAACCACACTAATGTCAATTTCCCACAAAGCCTGGGGTCTTGCCTGGTGACTAAACACAAGTGTGTTCTCCTTGCTGGACTAACCCCTGGCCATGATTCCACTTTTTCTTTCTTCTCCCCATGACCAATCTCCTATTTTGTGGGCTGAAAAACAAGGACCCACAGGTTTCTTTCCATAGCCACTCCAGGACACATGTTCTTGCCATTTCCCTCCCTCAGAGACGATCTGACCCACCTTAGGATTTATAGGATGTAAGTTTGAAATGGGTCTCTAGGAACAATTTTGTACAAGTGTCCAGCCTATATATGAATAACCTTAGCAATGTATTTGTGAACCGTAGGTTCCTTCCTTATATAGAGCCAACATTTGCCTGCATAGATATTTCTCCTTGGCCTTGTTTTTTCTGCCTCCAGGAGAGAAAAAAAGTAAAGTTCAAGTTACCAATAGTCATTTTTCTTCACCTCTATACAAGTCTCTTCTAAAAACAAAGAATTCAAACAGGTCCCTCTAGATTTCGAGAAGTGTCCCTTAGGCCCTTTGATCTTAGTTCAGTTCTCTCAACTCCAATGTTTCCAAATATTCCCCTTCTCACAGCCATCCTAGACTGCAGTCAGGTCAGTGCTCAGTTGTCTAAGCTGTCCCAAAGCTAAAAGAGGGTGTGAACATCTCCTAGATTTACCTGAAGTTCTTAGGGTCTACTTGTGACATATCACAGCATTGCTTACTCAAACGGACAAAAGTGGCCTTAAGATCATCCAGGTGCTATGAGGACAATTTATATCTCATTGCGAGTGGGACACAATTATATTAGCAATGATCTCTTTAAGGGGGCAATATTTGAGCTGAGGTCACAATGGCATGAAGTTGCTGCCATGGGAAGATACTAAGAAAGAAAGGCTCTGGAAGTTGGAATAGCAAATGTAAAACTCTAAGGCAGGAAAACACACACCCTCCCACACATACGCAATGTACCCGTATATGCAGAGAGACAAATAGTGGGCCAATGTTGTTGATATGCAAATAGCAAAGAAAAGAGTGGTCGGAGATGATAGTAGAGGTAACACATGCTTACAGCTCTTCAGGATTAGCTTCATTATCTTGAGTAGGAAGCCATTAGAGAATTTTAATCATGATACTGATACCATTTCTAATCTGTTTGTACTCTTGTCTAGATTAATATTGCAAGAATATCTTGTTCCTTCCCAAACTGTTTTGCTCAAGTGGGTTTTATAGACTATTGAGAAATATGAGAGCCCATTCAAATATTAAATACTCTGATGTTGAAGGCACGCGTTTTGTGTGCGTGTGTGTGTGCCTGTGTGTGTGTGTGTGTGTGTAAGTGTTCACAATCCATGAGGACAGCAAGAAAAAAGGGCTGATGGAGGGAAGATGTGCTCAGGGGAGAAATAAGGAAAAACACAGGAAAAGAATAAATCCTGCCATTTTAATTTAGAAAATAGAGAGATGTTTAAAATAGAGAATAAGACAAATGCAGGATTCAAAAGTGTTAGATACTGTAAGTGTTTGCAGAAGGTGCTCTATACATGTGTTTTAAGTGTGTGAGTGACTGCAAGCGAATGGTGCATCAGTGACTCCTGTCTATTCTGCTCTGTTGTTATAAGAGACTGTGGGACTCCTGAAAATGCCAAAGAAACTCCAGAGGCTGTTGAATTGGAGCCACCATGACCTCATGTGCCCCATCCAAGAAGCCTACATTTGGGGAACTCTTCAGGGTGGGTGCATGCGGGAAAGATTCTGGGGAAGAAGCAGTAGTAAAGATCAGTGAAATTGGAGTAGAAAGGAGATTCAGTCTTTTGAAACTTATTATTTGTTGAGTCAGTTTGAGCTTTCTAGAGACTTCTTCAACACGCTGAGGTTTGAAATGATTGCCATGAGAGCAGTTGTGCTCTTTCCAGTTTCAAAGTAAGAGGTATCTGGGCATTTTTTTCCGTGCCAATAGAGACAGAGAAAGAGTCCTTCTTTCTTACTCACCAGACAAGAAACTGGCTATCATCTGTGACTTCCTCACTATCTGTCAATCAATTTCCAAGTCCTGCTGAATCTTTGTCCTGCCTGTTCTTTTCCCAATCACTTCGTCATCACACCAAGTTGCTACGGCCAGTCCCAAGTCTATACTTCTTCTCTGATCGGGTATGCACCCACATATGTATCAATTTTATTAAAACTTATTATTCATATTCCCCTCCGGAACAATAATTTTGACTGTTTCCCTGAACATAAAATAATACTAACTCCCTTCTCTTCATTACCTGGTCTCTCTAAATGCTTTCCAAAATGATTATATCATTCCTTTGTTTTGAAAAATCACCCATCTCCAAGGAGCCTGGGTGGCTCAGTCCGTTAAGATCACGATCTTGTGGTCTCTGACTTCAAGGCCCACAGCAGGCTCTGTGCTGACAGCTCAGAGCCTGGAGCCTGCTTTGGATTCTGTGTCTCCCTCTCTCTGCCCACCTCCCCCCGCCCCTCACCCCCCCCCATACCTCTGTATCTTTCTCTCAAAAGTAAATAAACATTAAAAAGAAAATTAAAAAAAATACCTATTCCTCAGAGGGACTTTGCTGTTCATGCCCAATTTGATACTTCATCCCCGCCCCCCCACCTCGCTTCCCTCTTGCACCTATCCCTACTGGCTCCAACCAGTATGCAATTCACATCTCAAGCCCCTCCCTGGCCCCCACCAGCAGCCTGCAATGACTTGAAGATGGTTGATGAGGCTTGGGTTAAAACAGTAAAAAGGAAGAATTGTAAATATCCTCCACATTAAGTGAAGAGTTGCGATACTGTATCATTCTGTTGTTCAGCCAGTCTTTACAAGAAGAGGCCACCGCGCTTCTTAGTTTTCAAATCTCTTAAGATTATATTGGGCACACAATTTAATACTTCTTAAAATAGGAATAATGTCTCTATCTAACATCAAAAGGAAGCAGAATAGGAAAAAATATGTAGATTAGGGCAGGATTGGATGTTACTCCAATGTTTTTTAATCCATTTTATATAGTCTTTTAATCCATTTAAGTATTTTCCTTACTTCCCTAAGTAACAGAATATTCCCTTGGAGTCATCTGGCAGCAGTCTGGAAGATTCCATGTATTTTCCAATTTGTCTCTGAGCACACAGGTGTTCAGGCTGGTTGGGGGAGAAGGGTGCCAGTGTTTGTTCAATGCAGAGAGTAGTTGAAGATTCCGTGGGATGGGCTGCAGATTAAGAGAGTTGTCTCTGGCATGTGCTGGATCTACCCTTGCTTGCTATGTTTAACTTCTCTTTATTTCTAGTAAGCAGAAGCAATCTTCACTGACAGGATGCCACACACTACTGTCCCTGTAACCTATGGTACTTTGGTCTCAAGCATCTCAAGCAAGCATTTATAGGACCGGACAGGACTCACTTTCAGCGGGAAATGGAATGGTTCATTTTATTTTATTTTTTCTCTCAGGGTCTATTACTCCTGCCTGTAGAGTTCTAGGAAACTGGCTTGTTTGTTTCTCCCTAAGATTGCTCCTTAAACGAATAACACTGGAAAATCCACTTCCATGTTACTTACAGGATACTCTAAATTTTAAAGAACTCAACCTACTACATGAAAGCTGAATTTCTGCTACTAGAGAATTACTCTTTTCAAACATTCATTCTCTTGTGTTCTGAGACCCTCATTTAATATCTATTTGTTGAATAACTGTCATCATTGCCCTAAGTACTGGAGACTTAAGATAAATGAGGAAGAGAAAAAAACTTTCCTCTTAACATTTATAACATGGCATGGAAGACATAGAAAATGGATAATTAAACCAATCTACAAAATAATCTCAGTTAATATCACTTGCTATGAAAAAATTAATATCTGGACTTAATGAGGCAGAGCCATGATTACACCAGGCAGGATTAGTCCCTCTAAGGAGGTAGTATTTGAGCCAGATCCAGAATGAAAAGAAGGAATTTGCCATGGGGAAATATTAGGATAAAAGTTCTGAAAGCTGGAATAGGGAATCCAAACCTCTGAGTTAGGTACAACAAACCTTTGGGATGCTGGAGATAAGAATAATGGGCTGGTGCAGGTGATATGTAAAGGTAAGAAGAAGCAGGAAATGTTGCAGAGGAAGCATTAAACCTAATAACTTAGGACTTATCTTCAGTGGTAGAGTGTAAAAAGCCATTACGGGATTTTAATCTTGGCAATGACATAACCTCCTAACCTCTGTACTCATAGCCAGATTAATATTCCAAGAATATCTGGTCCATCACAACATTGTTTTGCTCACATGGCTTTTATTGCCTATTGACAACAATTCCTTTTTTCATCTATTAAAAATCTGAGTCATCCAGACCTGTGTGCCTATGTGTGCACATGCACGTGTGTGTGTTAATTATGAAGTTGTTATCATGTAAATAGTCCTGGACTGGCAACTTCAAAATCAAAATCTAGACCCTTAAGGGGTAAAGAATGTATCTTCTGCCCACCACTCCATCATCACCATCCTTGACCCCGGGACATGCAGAATCAGTGTAAAAGTTGAGGGCAAGAAAGAGAAAATGAGACTGATTAAAAATGCACATTTGTTGTTGACTGAGACACTGACTGACAGACTGGGTAAAAGGCTTAGTACCACTAACAGCTCCTGTTTACTTTGCTGAAGGGCATAAAGAGAGGCTACTGAGGCTCGGAGACCACTGTTGTTGACAACCTGCAACTATGTAATCATTGGTCTCTCATCTGGATCATGGAGACAGAAACCCAAATTAGAAGGTAATTCAGAGGACAAATTCTGATCAATGTGCAGGGGCAATGAAATACCTAACTGATATGAGAGTTTGACTCAAGGCCTGAAGGTCTAGACTCCCTAAGTAAAATAACAACGACTCCCTCAAGAGTCATTCAGTTCTTGCCACTCCCACACAGGGGGTCCCCAAGGTAGTGCACAGCCTCTTGTTAGATCCCCCAGGGCTGGGAGATTTCAGTCATTCCCTACCACCTCCTTCCTTCTCATCCACCCCAGCCAATCAGACACCGTTTCTTCCTCACTCAACCTCTGCTCCTCCTTCATGTTTTGCAGATCTCTCTGCTTTTCTTGGGTTTAGGCCATGAATTAGCATCTACATCTAATCTGCAATTTGGAATTCATTTTGTGTTCATTAAGCTGATAACTTCCCCCCACCCCGACTCCTATTCCTTGAGTCATTATAGTTCTAAGGATATTTATTGTTTACTCTTGCCAAAAACATAGTAATAGTTTTTATTTTTATAATCAAAGCCTTGGATTATCTAGTCTTTCCTAATACTCTATTTTACTGTCTCCTCTACTTCCAGAAAGCCTTTTCCTGCAAGAAATTAGCTCAAGCCCTAATTTACTGGTTTTAGACTATGAACCTTTGTTATTATCTCATCTGCTACATGAAGCCTTGGCCATTCTTCTCTCCCCCGAATTCATATAATATCCTAATGCCAGCTTTATTTTAGCATATGTTTGATTATAAAATAATGCACAGTGATTTCCCACTGTGGCTCCCCACTGAGACTATGCAACACTTTGGGAAAGAACAGACTTTTGTTGGTTAATGGACATTTTTCTGGAAAACTCCGAGCCATCCCTCAATTCATCCTCTTATGTCCAATTCAGGCTCACATGACATATGATAAGTTAGCTAATTCAAAATATACATTAAAGCAAATTGAAAAAGTAACCCTAGCCGAGACCTTAGATCCATGCAAAGCTTTTAAAGCTGAACCCTGACACGCACCTCGAATCTATCTTGATTTCTTCTGAGGCACTTCTTAGCATCTCCTTTATTTGCCTTTACTGTAAGTTTCTGCCACACTCTCCTGTAAATCCCTGTTCGCTTAATTAACCCTTTCCCCAACCCAGACAATTTCTTCCCCATCCTACCATACACCCAGACCTTCTAGAATTCTCCCATAATACCCATCTTCCTTTGATGAGTCCCTACACACTTCCCAAATGAGCTCTCATTTCTCCCTATGTCTCACCTCACCCCTCAGCCAATGAGTGAAAGACGCAGAAAACACAGTATTCATTTATGATGACTGAATAGAATGAACTTTATTAAACAGAAGCTGTGCTCTCAAGGCCAAACGCAAGTCCCCATATGCAGAAGGAGGGCCCTGGGGACACAAAAGAGCACTGTTGAACTGGAAGGAAGACTCAGTGGTACTTGTGGGCCAGAGCAGTGGCAACACCAGCCACCAGCTTCTGCCACATGGCCTGCATATCAGGGGTGAATTCCTTGCCAAAATGAGAAGCCAGAATGATCACCAGTACGTTGCCCAGGAGCTTTTAGGTGAAAGACAAAATGAAAAAGAGGCACATTGAGTACAATTTTTCAAAAAGAATTGCAGAAAAAGTGGTTCAATACCTACAGTCCCTGCCAACTCCATACCTTAAACTACTTCAAGGGTTGTGTCCGCACGAAATCAGATAAGCTAGTCCCTAAGTTCAATTTAATGTGTATGAGCTCTCCATTCAACACCCTACCCACCTCTATCTCCATCCTCTTGCATCTCACCATTTTTATTTGCATCTCTCCCTCCCTCTTATCTACAAGTTGTCTAATTGCTGTAACAACAGGATTTTAGGGTGGCATGGGTTCTCACAGTGAGTTTATTTAAAGTCTCCAATCAGGACAGGGACAAGTCTCCACTTGGTAACAATGCTGACAGGTAATAGGATATATTTGAGAGAAGTTGTTGTATTTTCCGTGTGACAATCTGTCCAAAACTCCCCCCACCCCAAATCTCTCCCCACGCTTCAGTCATCAGAAACCATGTAAAATAAGACATTCTTCCTTCCTTGAGACAGAACTTTATCAAATGCCAAATTCCATTCCTCCTTGAACAAGTCTTCTTTTCTCTGATGTCGTTTCAGTTCTGACAAAAGTTCCTGAGAGGTTTTAAGCAAACCTTGGCCGCTAGTAGGCCTTTACTGTCACTAGTCCTGAATCAAGGTAGTCCTGGTCATGCCCTTTGGCGGTCTGTCCTTCTAACACCAAATTTGACCCATTATTTCTGAAATTCTTGTTAGTCTATCTCAAAGTAGAAAGTATAAAAAGAGCACATGAACATTTCCTGAACTCACCCTGAAGTTCTCGGGATCCACGTGCAGCTTGTCACAGTGCAGCTCACTAAGCTTAGCGAAGGCGCCCTTGAGGTTGTCCATGTTCTTAATAGCATCACCAAAGGAGGTCAGCACCTTCTTGCCATGGGCCTTGACCTTGGGGTTACCCATTATGGCAGAAGTAGAGGACAGGTTGCCGAAGTTGTCAAAGAATCTCTGGGTCCAGGGGTAAACAACCAGGAGCCTATGTGACGGGACCATAGCAGGTGGAAAATCAGAGACTTTCAAAGCTCTTGAGGAATTTCCCAGGCAAGTGGCCAGGCTCATATTCACCATCCTTTCCCATGCATTGAAACCCAGTGCCTACCTGCCCAGGGCTTCGCCTCCAGCCTCTTCCACATTCACTTTGCCCCACAGGCTAGTGATGGCAGCCTTCTCCTCAGCTGTAAAATGCACCATGATGTCAGATCTGGGAACTTACAGGCGATCAGAGAGAGAAGCGGGTATGTGCTGCTGTTGGAAAGGGTCACCTTTTATTCTTTACTGCTGACCTTCTGGCCCCTTGTTCCTCCTAGTTCTTTGAAATCATTGGTCAAGGCTGAGCTGTGTCCCTCAGGGGTGGAGTCAGATCAGGAAAGGGTCAGCAGTGAAGAATGCACACTGAACTTGTGATAATGTGTGTTGTTCCTGAGGCATTGGTTCCTCCTCTGTCCTCAACACAATTTTCCATTTCCTTTTCTCTCTCCATGTGATCCTCCAAAATGACATCCACCTCTCCCTTTCTTCTTCTTCAAGAAAGACATGTAGAGAGGAGCTAAGCTCAAGATAGGGAAATGATTCTAGCCAGACAGTTTTAATATTTGGGTTAAAGATGGTGACAGGGACAAGAACAGAGTGAAGAAAAAAATACAACTGTTGACACAGAATCTCAGCCAGTTTTAACTCAGTTGAGGAGTGGATTATAACAAAGCCTCTGGTTCTTAGTTTTCTAAAGCTGACAAAACATACACATGGTTACTTCATGAAGCTGAATGGAGTAACAAGGGATCCACAATATGACTAAGACTTCAATCCCAAAGTACAATACCCAAGGGTAATTTCATAGAAAGAATAGACAGAATGAACTTACATCCTGTGCTTCCCGGGAACCCTCTCTCTGTCCTTTTCTCTGTGACTTCAGGGGAAACTGGCTATTTTGAGGAGATTTCC
This sequence comes from Acinonyx jubatus, assembly GCF_027475565.1. NCBI lineage: Eukaryota > Metazoa > Chordata > Mammalia > Carnivora > Felidae > Acinonyx > Acinonyx jubatus. Next base: position 52,745,101 of record NC_069390.1, on the reverse strand, counting down.
CTGAACTCTCGTTTTCATTTTCTGCCCTACTTACACTTCTTTAATTGGTGAGACAGATAAGGAGTCTGCAATGATTTAAAACCAGGGCTTGTGATCAAACTGACGAATGAATAGATTAATCAGGCTAGGATTTGGAGTAGGTTTAATGTTTGCTGCGGCCATAGGTGTCAGAGGCTTCAGATGCCTCTAGTGTCCTTTTGTTTGCCTGTTTGTTTGTTTGCTGATGCCACTCCTATCTTTGGGCTTCCCTAAACTCTCATCATGAAACAGAGTGTGCACCTTGCAACTTCTTCGGCTGCAATCCACGGTTGTTATTCTGGAGTCCTGTTGATAGGGTGGTAAAGAACGTTGGAGAAGAAGCATTCTCTAATTGCATAATCCAGTTTCAACCTTTAATGGGCCAGTGTGCCTGGGCTGTGATTTTTACAGCTTTCCCCTCTGAAAAAAAGTCAGGAAAACCTCCCTGGGCTAGATTATATGGTTTAGGATGACAAGATTCTAGGTTAAGAGAGAAGATACTTTATTACTAAAGGAGAAGACCAGTGAATGGACAAGAAAGAGCTACTCAGTGAAGAATAGCCCTGGGTGAATAAGAAATTCATTATCAATAGAGATAGGGCTCTAGGTTCCCAAGGCAAATTTTTTACAGATCTAGTGTGAGGACAGTGACCCTTTCCTTAGACCTTGGGTATGAGGATTATACATTGCCATAGCCCAGGGAATAAGAACTAGGCCTCTTAATACCAAGAGTTTGGGAAACATGCCTTTCTCTGAAGCAGACAGTATGAGTACATTCACCCTCCTCCTGATTCAGTGTAGACGCCAGTCTTTTCTTAAATTCAGAGTATGGGATTGATCTTCACCCTCTTGCCTTGTGCTCACTGCAGGACCCATCATCCTCTATGAGGGCCTTTGGGAAAGATCTGGCTTGTCTCCAGGGATCTGGCCCACCTGTGCTCTCTTACTACTAACAGCTGTGGGGAAAGGTTTCAGGAAAGATGACAGGATTGAAAGAGGGGATATCTGTAGTTCAGTGTAAGGCTTATAAATTCTGATTCTGGAGTCAGGTAGGCTGAATGTAGTCTCATTACTGCTTGGGTATTGGTTGATTCAAACTAAATTATCTCAGCTGCTCATTTTGAAGCATTTTACTCATTTCTCCTATGAAACATCATGATTATTATCTCCCTTTCCTGGAAAAAAAAGGATAGAGATAAGTGATATTATTATCCAGATAGATCAGAAAGATTAAATCATCAAAAAGCAAACAATAAGAATATTTATTACATATAAAATTAAAGTCAATAAAGTAAAAAAAAACCATGTTATGTCTTAAGGTATTTAAATTTAAAGGATTTTTAAAAAGAAATTCCAAAATTTGACCAACATTAATTCCTGCCTCTTATGTGTTCTGTAGCACTTGTGTTTTTAGAAGCTCTGTGCAGGATTTTAAGAAATTTAAGATGCATCTTTTCAGGAAGGAAAAGTAAAATATTTTCTTAAATATTGGTAATTAATTTATCACATGTATAAATCCTATGAGTCAAATATTATATGTGTAGGTGCTATTAATGTGAATTGTATAGATTACGCTGTTGGTAGGTAAACTAGGTCTTTGGCCCCACTGCATGTTTTTTCATAGTATTATCTGAGAAAAATTACTTCAAACGTTATTCTTCACCACAAATATTTTTTTATTTTTAATTTTAAAAGTGGAGAATCATAGTCAGGGTTTATAAACCACTGAAGGCACAAAAAGCTATGTACAATTCTTTTTTTTTAATGTTTATTTATTTATTTTGAAAAAGAGAGAGAGATAGAGTGTGAGCAGGGGACGGGCAGAGACAGAAGGAGAGAGAATCCCAAGCAGGCTCTGCACTGTTAGCATAAAGCCAGAAATGGGGCTTGAGCCCATGAACCATGAGATCATGATCTGAGCTGAAACCAAGAGGTAGATGCTTAGCCAACTGAGCCACCCAGGCCCCCTGTGTAGGACTCTTTATTAGAGAAGTTATCAGTTAGTCTGCTTCCATTAGGCATCTGAATTTATATTCTCATAACAGAAGTAGACAGTTTCCATCAAAGGCTCTAGGAGGTGTTGCATCAGCCTAGAATACACTGGTTACCATGAGTAGCAGCAGATTCTTGTGGTTGCCATGAAGGATGCCAGTGAACAGTTTTTGGTCACTGAAAGAATGAGAGAAAAGACCACACTGACATCAGGCAACACTGCTGGTTTCTAAGTCCCTTGCCTCCTTGGCACGTCTCTCACAAAGCCTGTGGGTGAGTCAACCAGAGCTGGGTTGCATTTTCAGAGTGATTTCTCCCCATTGGCAGCTTACAACATGGACTGATGAGGGAGCATAAGGCCGCAACCAATCCCCCTCCCATCCCCACCAGGTGGGTTATGTGTGGTATTCCTCAGGTACTTCTGGCTGCCCAAGAACAAAGAAAAGGGGAAAAACAAATGGTTTGCAGATAGAGATCATAGTCCTGCAGGACCTAAGTCTCCATCATCTCTCCATAGCGATGTGGAAAACAAAGGCAGGACATGGCAGATAGAACTAAATTTCCTTATAACCTGCAGCCCATTGACAAATACTTGAGACAGGCTGAGTAAAATGTTTCCCCAGGAACTCCTTACTGTCTTAATGCTTTGCTAGAGAGAAAAACAACCCTAGCTTGACAATAGCCAGGCCTCCAGTATCCTGTGAGTCTTCTTTAGCATATGAAAATCTCACTGGAAATTTCCCCGGAACTTTACTTCTCCTGACCCCATAGTATATAACCAGTCTCTCCTCTTGGTCCCAGGGCACCTCTTCCTGTCATGGGTCCTGTCTCTGTGTTTCAATAAAATCATCTTTTTGCACCAAAGATGTCTTCAAGAATTCTTTCTTAGTCATTGGCTCCGGACCCCATGAACCCCACTATTACCCACTATTACAAAACCTCATCACGGACATCGGTGGCTTGACTGGCCTCTGGGATCACTGTGCCTCGGGCATAGCCAGAGATATGTGTGGATGTTAAATAAGCAAGAGGAAGAGGAAATGGAAACCAGAACCAGCCAGTTATTGCACACTTTTCTACATGATGGACCTTGAAGGTTAAAGCTGGAATCTGACAGTTTAGATAAGTCATAAATTTCCCATTTCCTCTGAAATGTAGCTTTATTTTCCTGCTTTCCTTGATGCTTTCGACCTTGAGTAAAGTTCCTTCATTTATTTTCATGATTTATTTTCAAAAGCAGGAAATCCCTGTTCTTTTTCTTGTTTATCACAAATAATATTGCCTAATGGGTTCTATGAACTAAGAAAAACAAAGAAAAAAATACTCTGAAGGAATAACACTCTGATTAGAACCAGTGTTTTCTAATCTTTTTTCCCTTCAGTTTATTTCACCACATGAGTTATTGGTTCATAGTCCAAGGCTCTGACCCAAAACCTAAGTCAAGTAGTGGTTTATAAACTTTCTCAAGTATAGTACCTCTGAAGCATGCATAGACCCAGTATTTAGGTTCTACCTAGGGTTGATTCAAATGTGGCTCTTCTAGGTATAAGGCTTAGTATCTTATATACAGAAGTGATGGAAAAGATCCAGTACTATGGTAAGATTCCATGTCTGCTGCTAGAAGATTGGGAAGTTCCTGACTTGGTGACTTTTGAATTCTAAAAAACAATTAATGATTGTTTAAGTTAGACATGCTATCTTCAGTACTTTGGATATTCAGTATTAAAGCTGCAGCATAGCATGTTTCCTGAACAAGAAATTTACATCTCTCTGGAAGAGGATACATTTAGGGTTTGATAAGTAAGCAGGGCTTAAATGGAAGCAGTAATGGTTATGGTTAGACCCCATCTATTAACAAGATCATCTACCATGCAGAATGAGGAGAAACTTGGGCATTTTCCTTTCTTTTGTAGACCTAGTGGGACAGTTAGTGATTGCTCCTCCCCTGAACCCCTTGTAGCCCTTGCTAACTCTCGCTTCAGAAGAGTTCTTTCTGAAACCAAATTCCTACAGCCTGTATCTTACTGAGTTTGAGGCACCTGTGAGGGAAAAGAATGTATTTTTAGATTCCTAGACCAACAGGCTAATGTAGCTCTTCTCTTTACTCCAGCCTCATTCAGGCCCTAATGTCACCAATCTTTTCCTGTCTTTGTTTGATTGATTGATTTTGTTTTTATTTTGTTTCTCTTCCTCTCCTCTTTCTTCTCCTTCCTCCTCCTTCTCCTTCTTCTTATTCCTTAGGTTTGTTAATGTATTTGTTTTCTGGAATTGGAGGAGGGCTTTTATTTCATTTTGTTTTATTTTTAATCAACAGAGACAGATCCAGTGTTTTTCTCCTTCTAGGGACTTGGGCTGGTGATAGCTGGGTGGGGTCAGAAACTGTGGGCATAGATAAGAGCTCAGGACCACACAGAACTGTGGCAAGGGAGGGAAGTAATTAAAGACAGTGAGAGCCAGAGTGCTTCTTTTCCTGCCTTCAAAGACCCCATCTTTGGTTCCTACACAAGTTGATAAATGCAAAAAAATGTGGGCTAGGGTTTGAAGGTCCTGCATGGTTAACTGCTCAGAAATGCCTGATAAATATGTTCTGTGTAATGTGTGTGTGTGTGTGTGTGTGTGTGTGTGTGTGTGTGTGTAGTTACAAATAAGTGAGTATTGTCAGAATACAAAGGCTGCAGGGACTAAGTAATGCACAAGGCCTAGGTAACCAGGGGAATAAACCTCATTCTCTAAATTTAACTGAGATTAACAAATAAATTTAATGACAAAAAGAGAGACTCAAAGCCACCTTAAAAAGACAGAATGACTCCCAGACCAGAAGCTCTTACCTATAATCTTATGAGATATTCTGATGTATACAGAAAAAAGATGCTAATCACTACAGAATTGACCACTAAAGAAAGTATAGAAAACAGGAAGACCTTTTTTGTTGGCTTAGATTCTAGAGATGTTCTGAACATGTCTAGAATGTTCATAACATTTATGTCCAGGCCATGGATATCCTTGCCATGCCGATGGGTGAAGAAGGCATTCTGACCCCACTGGCAACAGGATTACTTGGCATGACTGCCCCCAACTACCTGCCTTGGCATCATTTCTTTTCCTTTTGCCTGATTGATATAAGGAAAGGATTTATCGTTCACAGAGACATGAGTGTTCCAGTTACCAATCTCAACATAGATTAGTAAGTACCCTGGTTTCTATTTCGGCCTGCGTGCCTTTTATTTTGGCCAGAATCAGCCTTCAAGAGCCTATGTCAACCTACATATTCTGCAACTCAAGAATCTGACCGAGGTCTTGCCTGCTGGGGTCTGACTAGCTCTCGCTGGCCTTCCTACTGCCAGCATTACTCTGCCGATTGCTTTGTATGTGTGCAGCAGTGGGTGTATGTGCATATTCCTTTGCACTTCTAGTTGTGTGTATGTTTGGCTATTCATTCATTCAACACTGCAGAAGTGCTAAGGGTACAGAAGTGAGAAAAGCAAAGTCCCTGTTTTCATGAAATGGAAAGCAGGGAGGAGTTAGATGAAAGTAACTAAACAAGTAAAATACAGGGAATATGCCAGTGATGGTAAGTGCATGGAGGAAGATAACCCCAAAATGAAGGGCAGACTGTGATGGGGACAAGTGTGGAATGATATTGCTACTTTAAATAGTGTGGTAGGAATTTTCTCATATGAGGGGACACATGAGAGGATACCAATAGATGATGAAGAAGCAATTCATACAGAACCATCATTAAATGTTTAAGGCACAAGGAATTGCCCATATGAAGATTTCTTTCTTTTTTATTTTTATGTTTATTTATTTTGAGGAGAGACAAAGCATGAGTGGGGAAGGGGCAGAGAGAGGGAGACACAGAATCTGAAGCAGGCTCCAGGCTCTAAGCTGTCTGCACAGAGCCTGATGCGGGGCTTGAACCCACACACTGTGAGATCATGACCAGAGCTGAAGTCGGATGCTTAACCAACTGAGCTAACCAGGTGCCCCAGGCCATATGAAGATTTCTTAAGTTAGTAGATGCTTTGAATTTTCAGGGAATGACAATAAGGTCAATGCAGGAACAGATTAAGTGAGGGAGAGAGTAGAAGGTGTGGTCATAGCCTGATCTATAAAATTTGGAACAATAACAATATCTTTATCATAGAGTTGTAAGAAAAAACATATATATATATATATATATATATATATATATATATATATATAGGACTCTCCTGGGTGGCTCAGTGGGTTGAGCACCCAACTCTTGGTTTCAGCTCAGGTCATGATCTCACGGTTCATGAGTTCAAGCCCCACATTGGGCTCTGTGCTGACAGCTCAGAGCCTGGAGCCTCCTTCTGGTTCTGTGTCTTCCTCTCTCTCTCTGCCCCTCCCCTGCTCACACTCTATCTCTCTCCCTCAAAAATAAACATCAAAAGAATTTTAAATGAAAAAAATGTATATCTAAAACATACAGATTTGTACACATATACATATATGTTTATGAATAATGCACACATTATAATTATATCTGCATATACACATAGCTATATGTGTATACTTGTTCCTTCTTATTGACAAGGTATGTGTTCCAAGCTGCATAGTGGATTCCTGAAACTGCAGAGAGTACTGACCCCTATATCTACTATGTTTTTTCCTATACATACATACTTATGATAAAGTTTATAAATTAGGCACATTGAGAGATTAACTCTATTTTAACAATAATAATATGGAACGTTTATAATAATGTACCGTAATAAAATTATGTGACCTCCAAAGGATATGAGGTTTCTTTTTGGTATGAGTAAATGTTCTAAAATTGATTGTAGGGATAACTGCACAATTGCAGGTATACGAAAATCATAAAAATGTACACTTTAAATGAATCTGTAGGTGATTATATCCCAATAAAGTTGATGTACTTAAAAAGTTTTCAGACCAATAAACTTAGACACTTTCTCGAAGGCAGTAGGAAGATTTTGACTGGCCCTCACCACCCCAAAGGGATATTGCAGTATGGTGTTTGAGGAAGAGAATTCTGGGGGATGTTGGGAGGGACAAACAGTGTGGGCAGAAATAATGATCAGGAGACAATGGCTGCAGTTCCATAGCCTGTGAACCAGCTCAGAGGCCTGGAGCTGGAGAGCTGGCCTAGAGAAGGAGGAACCCATTTCAGAGGCACAACGGAAGTGTCACATTGAAAGTGTAGGCAAATTGCTCACCCGATGGGCCAGGTCCAAACACCAAAAAAACATTTCCTAAAACAGGGAAGAATCAAGAACGATTACACATGTTTGCCCACCACTTCCTCTTTGGGGGTCTTCCCTTTTCCAGGCCCCTAAAAAGTGAGTGACCTCTTCTTCTTCCACTTAGTATGGTTCCATGTTTGTGTCCTAAATAAATTTCACCTCTGCAACATGCTGTAAATCGCAGTCCTCTGACAATTCTGGAGATCTTTAATAAGATCTCCTAGGGGATTGTATAGAACTTTGATCAGAGCCTTTAAGTAAAAATCCAGCTGTTCTGGGCTGCACTGAGACAGACAACATGGTCAAGATGAAAGAAGGGTCAAAAGTGAACAGAATTTGACCCAGTGGTTCGGCTGCAAGCACTGACCTCTGCCAAAAGAGGCAGACAAGTAAAAACGTATGGGCACTGGTTAAAGGGGCGGGCAGAGTTCTAGGAAACTTCCTGCATCTCTTTCCTTTGCTAAGAAAATGAACGAGGACTGTATTTCCTCAGACTGTGATGCAGCTTCTGCCACAACTGGCCAAAGCTTACCTTTTATTTATTTATATATATTTTAATGTTTATTAATTTGTTTTGAGATGGGAGAGGCAGGGAGAGGGAGAGAGAGAATCCCAAGGAGGCTCTGCGCTGTCAGCACAGAGTCCGACGCAGGGCTCAGTCACGATTCTGAGAACAGGACCTGAGCCAAAATCGGAATTTCGAGGCTTAACCAACTGAGCCACCCAGGCGCCCCAAAAGCTTACTTTTAGACAGCAGCCTTCAGAGTCTCTCTCTAATAATATGCCTTCTGCACAGCTCATTTGTTTAACAAATATTTGTTGATCACCTATTCTGAACCACTGTTCAAGGGTGTGGGGATACACAGATAAACATAGAGAACAGAAAAAAATACAAAAATGCTGCCAATCCTTTTTTACCAAAAGGAACCAAAAGGGAAGGAAGAGGAGAAATGTCACCAGTTCCTTGGGAAATATGGAATTCATTTATTCTTAGACGGATAAATTTTAGGATCTGGGTTATGTACAGGTTGAGTAATTTCTTTATAAATTTTAGAGTCTAAAGTCCACACAGGTTGAGTGATTTCTGTGAGAAAGACCAGCTTTGCCTGACTCAGAATCATCAGTGTTGAGGAACTCCTCATCTCTGAATCTTGAATTTCCATGAGCTCTGAACTTTCTGCCCACGACTGAATTCTAGCTGGCATCCCAAGCGCCTGTATTCTCATCCGATTTTCCACCAGACTATAGCAGACCACGCTGGGCCTTGATGAAACAGGCACTCACTCCTTCTCCTGGTACTGGCTCAGAACCCCGTCATTTCAAACAACTACTATAGCAATGACCTGCTAACCTCAGCTTCTTGTTGTCCCAGTTCTTCACTCATGTATTTATCCCTTTGGTCAATAAATATTGACAGAATGATTTGCTTCCATGTCAATTTCCCCATCACAACACTTGTTATTTTGCAGGAAAAATCAACTGTTTATCTGAATGACTAGATACCACCAGAACATATGAATTCCTTGAGCCCAGTGACATTGCCCCATCTGCATTTATTCACATTAATAAACTAGAGTCTAACACAGAGCTTATTATAGAGCAGTACTCTGGATATGTTTGCTGAATGAATAAAGGACTGACTCTTGTCCAACTCTCTTGTCTCAAACCCGAATTATTTCATTTCCACAGATGTGATCTTATTCTTCAGCTTCGAATCTCTAATCCTCGTGTCCTCACTCTTCACCTGTAGGGTAATACTGAAGTACCTTGGCATGGAATGAAAATGTCTTCTCAGGTTGGCTTCTCATCAATCTGTAGACTCTTTCGTTCTGATTCTATTCCCATGATTCACTTGATTCCCGTAAGGGGATACACAGAATTTCTGGCCTTGTGCTATTTCTCTCTGCATCTCTATCTCCTACTGTATTGCCTGCCACAGACCCATGATGAGAGCAAAAATGTTAGCAATAATAATAACAGTGGTCATTTCTTCAGTATGTGATCTCTTTCAGTCACTTCTTAGGAGTTTATATGTGACATCCCATAGCCATCAAAACAAACAGATGATTAATTACTACTCACATGTTATATATGATAAAGATGGTAAGTGAATCTTTAATTTTCCCAAGAAGAACACAAACCGAAAATGTCTGACTCCTAAACTCTTTGCTCTCAACTACTGAGCCTCCTTACTCATACTATGAGGAATGAGTGATTCTCTGATTCTTCAATTAACTTTCAAGTTTCACCCAATACCACTCTTTAAAGCATGTCTTTCAACTCAAATTATACTAGTCTCTCCATGCCCCAATTTTTTTCTCTGTCACTTTTTTTAAGTAATTTTTATTTAAATGGTTCGTATTTCAGCCCTTCTCTTGGTTATTACACACATAACTCACTCCCTGTATTCCACGGTCTTTGTAAACATTCTTTAGTTAGATCTCCTTTCTTTTTTTAAAGTTTATTTATTTATTTTGAGAGACAGCACAATAAGGGGAAGGACAAAGAGAGAGGAGAGAGAGGATCCCAAGCAGTCTTCACGCTATAATAGTGTGGAACCTGACATGAGGCTTGAACCCATGAACTGTGAGATTGTGACCTGACCCAAAATCAAGAGCTTGACACTTAACTGACTGAGCCACCCAGGTACCCCAGGTAGATTTCCTTTCTTAATGTCTGTACTTACATTAGACAGGTTTCATGTAGCTTGTCTATTCCTGTACTTAATCAAGAAAGAAGTATTGACATCACTAAATCTTCTCTCTGTGCTCCTATCAGAGCCAACTAGACTGACAAAGGGTCACTCATTCACCAACACCAAACAGAAGCTATGCCAAGTATGTACCAGGGCCAGTAATGGACCCTGGACATCCAAAACCAACATAGCTCAAGACCTCAAGAAGCTCAATGTCATAAATGAACCAAATGTTCATCTGAAAATTCTTCATGAGTCAGTTGAACTAATCTGTCTCTCATTTAAAATTTTTTCCCAATTGTGTAATTCCTCAAGTCATTTCACATTTCTGAAACATCGTTTTGCCTCCACTTACTTCTACAGAAACCCACTTCAACATCGTTCTTCTGGATACCTTGTCTGGTCCTTTAACCTCCTGCTTTTTCTCTCCACAGGCACTGTCTCAGGGTTTTTATCCCTCTGTAACCCTTGACAGTTACTGGCCCATGGGAGCTCTTTTGGCTTTTTTCAAGGAATATTTCTTCCCTATTGGGCTTGGAGTTGTCTGTATTTTCCCAGGCACAAAGACTGGCCTGAGAGGTGTCCATAAATTGAGGGCTCCTAAGGGGTATTCCCAGTTGGATCAGACCCAGCACATAACCATGTGCCCTTTAAGAGTACAGGCTCTTTGCCACCTGGATGTCTGGAGGTGCCCTAAGATGGTGAGTAATGATTTCCTTTTCCTCTGTTTCATGCCTTCCTCTTTCATACCCACACTGCAACCCATGTCTACAGGACTTTGCAAAGTAGGTGTTCAGTATGAGGGACCCTAGAAAGCTGAGAGCTGGAAAAATCCTCACCAGCCAGCCCTGCCACATCTTAATTACAGGAGGAAACTAAGATGCTGCCCTGGATCATATGACTGTGAGAAAGAATTGACAAGCCCACTAGCAAAGGTGCGATACTTCAGATTACTCTGATAGCATTAGATTAATGACTATACATTTGATTGTCAATGATTATATATTTGATGAACTAAAAATCCATATGCATGTACTAATAAGGATTTTTTTATACTTCTAGGTATGAGGGACAATCTGTAAGATTAATATTTGATGAGCAATGACTGCTCATTCTATGGCATCTATTGAGACAACCAGAAATGATCTTTTAAATCAGAAGGGAATATATTCTGGAACATGTCACATTCTTCCTCATCCATCCCTTTCCCTTCATGATGCTGGTTAGGGTGGAGTTACAGTCACACAGTCAACTTCTCCTTTTCTTGCCATCTGTCCTGTAAGTCTCCTGCTGGGGACCCAGATAGCAGTCATCACTCAAGGCTGAAAACATCTGTCTACACACCCTAAGCCTCAGTGTGACTCAGCATGATTCAGCATGGCTGTTCTGGGGCCAGATCCTGTTCTAGAAGACTGTGCAGACCAAGAAGATAGGGACCAGAGCATTGACTCAGACTGGGGCCCTAGCAGAAATGTCTATGCTTGCACTATAGGAAGGCAGCAGTGGAGGCTTAGACAAAAAATGGAATATGAATTAATGGAGAATTGAAGCTTATTCAATCAGAGACAAGGAGGCTGAAGGGGATAGAGAAGGCTAGGTTTAGAGAAAGTACGGCCATCCAGTAAATGATTTGGGAGTGCCTATTATGTGCTAGACACTAATTTCAGTCCTTGAATCATAAATAACACATGCATCTTGCTTCTAGGAGTCCTAGACAAAAATAATAGCTAAATGCAATACAGTATTTTCTATACTTAATAGAGTTATATATGTGGGCATTATGACTCTCTAGGTGTGGTTCTTTTCGGGAAGTAAGCAATAGACTGAAAGATTTTATAGAATTAAGGAAATGTAAGATGGGTCTTGAGAGATGAACATGGGTTTTTCATGATGGTGAATACCTGTTCCCTATCTCCCTTCCGGCAGGGTGCATGGAATTGGCTAAAAGGTAGTGAGACAGAGTAATTTAGCCTGAGAGAGGAGCCCCCCTGGTGCTTCGTCTAGGAACGAGACTTCATCACTCATTTACAATAGTTCTCCCTTTCACCTCTCTTCTACATCACAGGTTTCATAAGCTTACTGGAGTCAGGAAATCACATAAAGGAATAGGGTGTCAGGTGGGGTGTGCATCCCTAATAAAATAAGGCAGTCGGTGTTTTAGCCAAATGTTGCCATGCAGGATTGAGAAGAACTCAGTGACACCAATACCACCCACTTCTTAGGTAACTTTGGTCAATGTGCTTAATGTCTCCATGTCTCTGAACTATACATTGATAATATGACTTTGCTCATAAGGCTGTTATGAGGAGTAATTTAGTTTATGGTGTAGAGATAGGAACATAGTATATGCTCACTTAGTATTATCCGTTATTATAATGTTATAAGTATGTACATAAAACTATTAGGGTCACACCATACTTTCAAAAGATAATTGAAAATATAACTTTCTTCTCCTTTACTTTTGTTTTTTAAATAAAATTGTGTATACTTATTATCAAATTGTGTATATATATATATATATATATACACACATACATATATATGATGATTTGATATACAAATACATAGTGAAACGATTACTACAGTCAAGCTAATTAACATAACTTTTCCTCAGAGTTACCTTTTTTGTTTTGTTTTGTTTTGTTTTGTGTGTGATGAGAACACCTGAAATCTATTCTCTCAGCAAATGGCCAGTATTCAATACTGTATCACTAACTGTACACACCATGCTGCACATTAGATCTCCAGGCTTATTAATCCTATATAAATGCAACATCGTACCCTTTGACCAACATCTCCCCATTTCCCCAACCTCCCCAGCCCAGTAACCACTGTTCTACTCTGCTTCTACATACTCAACTTTTTTTAGATTCCATATACAAGTGAGATCATACAATTTGTCTCTTTGTGTCTGGCATTTCTTGATTTTCAATGTTGGCAGCAGATTCAGCTTATTTTGAAACCCTATTCAGACCTCCCCCAAACAATCCTATTAGAGTTATTTAGACAATTGGCCATCACGTTGCAACTTCTGGTCTACCTTCTCCCTCTCTGACCCTCACATTTGCCCATTCCCTTTACTTTCTGTCCTTGCCATACTTCCCTCCCCCTAGTCCTTGGACCAGTGAGTGTCTCCCCAGGCAATGTGAGACCTTATGTTCTGGCTTAGAAGAAAAAACCCTGATGGCTGATTTTTGAGACAGAAAAAGTAGGAGAACTTAGCCCAACACAGATGCTACAGGGACTTCTAAAGGACTGATGCTGAGTTCTTCTAGTCTGCCTGCAGATGAAAAAGACACTGTGAAGCCAAAACTGATTTTGGAGAAGTTCATATATGAGCAGGGTCTGGCTCTGGTAACATTTGGGAGGACTCTTGTCATGTTCTGTAAAAGGACGTTCAGGGACCATGCAGAACTTCTTCTCATGTTTTGTATTCCCAACTCATCACTACAACACTACCCCTAGCACAGTCTAGTGTTCTCAGTGCTTGGCAGTAGTTAGAATGTCACACAGACTTATTTGGGGCAGTGAGGATACAGGTTACTGCAGGATAAAGAGAGAGGCAGCGGGTTATGCCCAAGGAGTAATGGAAGAATATAATGCATGAACTCTGTCTTCCTTAACCACACTTGCAGATTGGCCAACGGCTCAAGGGGTCACTTGGGCAGTTATGGGTCTCCAGTGCTCTTGGGGAACTACCAGTAACCTGTAATCTGACAATCACTGTAATCCAAGCAAGGGCCTCTTTTTATTATGAACTTTTTTCCCCCAAATTTTCTTTCTTTCTCTCTCAAGTTTTCCTAAGGAGGTCCAACCATGTTGAGAAGTATGGTATGCAACTGTGGTGTAACCCCTGATCTCCAATATCCTGGGTGTGTGAGTGGGAAGCAGGGGGAAGGAGGATTCATTTGTGTCTACTGGCTCCACAGGGCATAGTCATCTATAGCAGCAGAATGAACCTGCACCCTAGCCTCACCTCTTACTGGCTCTGTGAGCTAGGACAGCTTCTCTTACCGCTTTGACCATTAGGCCCCACATCTAAAGACAGGCAGTGTAATGTAGACAGTAGGAGAGCCCAGACCACCTGGGTTCAAATCACAAATTAGCTACTTATTAGCTAAGTACCTTCAAGACATACATTTTTTCTGTGCCTTTTAATTAAGGGATATTAATCCAATCCTGATATTCATGTAAGGATAAACTAAGTTAATTCATGTCACAAACTTCAATTATATCTTAGTATACACTAAGTACTCAAGAAATATTATTTATCACTAGCATGAATTGTAATATGTTTAATAATATACACTTTGCAGAACTACTATATTGAATGAGATTATTTAAATTGAATATTATTGAATGGCACCTGACATATAGAAAGATTTCAAGGAAGTGTTAATTCCCATTCTCTTTTCATTTTCCTCTAGTCTAAATGTTCTCCATTTCTTTCAGTGTCTCTCCTGTTGTGGTTGCTGGTTCCTTAATCATCCCATGTACTGCTCACCTTCTGGTCAGATTCTTAGCGAACCTCTGATGCTTCAGAATTACATGCTCCCAGTGAAATAAAGTTGTTGTCAGCTGGTTTCCTATGTTCCTTGTGGCTTTGGGTGCTCAATCCCTTAAAGCTAAGCTCTGGACTTTGTGGTATCTGGGAGGATGGTCTTATTGGGGAAGGGGTGAGCTTCTATTGCACAACATCTCAGGCCATTGCTAAAGTAAATATTGGGCCTTGAGGTCATCTCTACATCTTTAAGAGTGAGTGGTGTTATTTTCTAGAACTTCTCCTTTGCTTTGAGACATCTGGTCCCTAGGGAACCCATCTCTGTTACTGGTCCAGACTGTGTATATCTCTTTTGATCTTCATAATAACCTCGTAAGATAGATACAATTATTACACTTACTGTATAGATGTCAAAACTGAGCTCAGAAGAGTCAAAGCATTTGTCCCTAGTTGGAACAATGTTTCCTAGTTGGAAAGATGGGGAATCTCATGTGGTAGTAGAAAACAAAATGCTGCCATGCTGTGCCTCCCTACCCTTTCCATGCTCGACTGTGAACTCACGGTCTATCTCCCCTGAGAGTCCTGGGATCCACCCAGAGGCGCCAACCTGAGCTAGCCACCTATCTAAACCCACAGACCTGTAGCCCTTTTGGTCCCTGATAGCTGGCTGCTAGCCCTGCCCTCTCTGCGACCTCTGATAGACACATCTTGCTTACCACCTCGCCAAGTCCCTATGGGGACCTCGAGTTTGCTGAGTCAAAGTTCACTGAATTCTAAACCCTAAGAGACTCCTGCTCCCAAAGTTATAATCATTGACCTCTCCATCCTGCTCCTTCAGCCACAGGCCAGTTCCCTGCTTTCCTGGGGTCATCTGTCCACAGAACACTCCTCAGCAGCATGGCAAAGGTCTTATGAGCAGTGGGTTGAGTCTGACTTGGGTCCAAGAACCAGCATTGCCCATTACATGTCTGACCTCAGGCAAAATGCCTTGACTCTTTTGAGCTTAGTCTTGCAATCTAAAATCAGAGATAATAATTGTATTACCTTAGACAGTTGACATGAGGATGGAAGGAAATATGACACACTGTCTGCAAAGCAGTTACTTCATTGGTTAGACTTTAGAACATAAAGGATCTCAATAAATAATAGTGGATTTTATCTTCCGCTAATCCTGCCTTTCTTCTCCCATGACTCTCCTACCTACTCTCCATCTCCTAACTCATCTCCATTCCCCTTCACTCTGTTAATTATAGTCATTCCTTTTATTACTTACAGTGTTTCCAGATATTTAGAGTGAGACTTGGGGATAAGCAATTAGCAAAAGAGGGATTTCTTGGAGAGCCATGCTCACCAAATGGATTGTCTTAGTAGGTTTGAGGGAGGGGAGGGAGAGTCAAGGTCAATGACAGGAGCTGAGGAAGGAATACCAAACAACTGGATTCAGGACCTCCTGGATGCTGAGACTACGAAATTACTGATGAGCCCCTAGGTCCTGGGAGGGGGCCCTCAGGGGGGAACTCCTTGAGCTAACAGGGGCACAGACTGTGGAAAACAGTCTTTGGATGGAGGTGAGGAGATTCTGACAGGACAGAGTGAAGAGAAGGTCTCTGGAGGTTGGTCCTGGGGGCTTGCTGTCACATGAATGTACCTTGCTTAGGGTGGACACTGGTCTCTTTCCACTTCACATCCTTTAGGGCTCCTGATTTTAGACCAGGCTTCACAAAGCCCTAAAGTCCCATCTGCCAGAGTCCTGAATGGGGAAGGAGCAGAGTGGTTTTCACTTCACTCAAAATTCCTTCTTGCTCTGCTTCTCCAGGTGCCTCAACACATACACTTGATCATTTGATTCATCCAATCATGAAGTATGGGGAGATTTTTCTTTCATGTGTGTTCATCACTGTATATATGACAGGGGAATGGAGAATAAAATGTAATGGCATAGGCCTTCACAGGGCTATGTGAGTGTAGGAATTCATCAAGACCAACCTTCTGCTTAGGGTGGGAATCCACTCTGAAACACCTCTTTCACATCCATACAGTCACAGATGAAACACTTTCTGCCATGGGGAAGAGCCCAGGGCTTTTCCACCAAGCCCTTGTTCTTCTTAGATGATTTAATATCTCTGAAGTTCTTACCCAGATAAAAATCCTTTAATCTTATGTCACATAGTATAACTCAAATCTGTGTTCCAAAAGGTAATTTTTTCATACTGGAATGTTCATACATTTGTTAAGTTGGAAAGCATAACAGTGAACCAGAGAGCCACAGTCCTTGAATTCGCAAAGCCAATAATTTAACTGAAGACAATCATCATAAACACCACCTCTCCACTAAGTCTACTCATCCCTGACCTCAGGGAAATAAGCTAAATGATATTCATGCCCCGTATCTACAATAGTGCCTGGCCTGTAAATAAGCCTTTCGTTAATGTCAGTTTTTTTTATCGTTCTATTGTTATAAATGAACTGATGTAAAGTGAAGAATAAAATGGTTTTTGGCTGTAGCAAGAATGATTATAGTTAGGGGCGCCTGGGTGGCTCAGTCGGTTCAGCGTCTGACTTCAGCTCAGGTCATGATCTCACAGTTCATGAGTTTGAGTCCTGCCTTGGGCTCTGTGCTGACAGCTCAGAGCCTGGAGCCTGCTTCGGATTCTGTGTCTCCCACTCTCTCTGCCCCTTCCCCTCACTCTCTCTCTCTCTCTCTCTGTCCCTCAAAATAAAAAAATAACTTAAAAAAATAACAAACATTTCGAGTACTTAGCATATATAAGACACCACTTGGAACTCTTTGCATATATTTACCCAATGTCACAACAATCTTAAGAAGATGTTAAAACCCCATCTTACGTGGGGCACCTGGGTGGCTCAGTTGGTTAAACGTCCCACTCTTGATTTCGGTTCACGTCATGATCTCACAGTTTGTGAGTTGAAGCCTTGAGTCGGGCTCTGCACTGACAGTGTGCGGACTGCTTGGGATCCTCTCTCTCTCTCTGCCCCTCTCCTCTCTCTCTCTCTCTCTCTCTCAAAATAAATATATAAACTTATAAAAACCCATTTTACAGAAAGAGAACTGAGTCCCACAGCCAGTGCAAGGTGCTGAGTTGCCAGCTGCTCACAAATTCTGGCCCTGGAGTCTGTGCTCTCCTCCTCTGCTCCCCACTGCCTAAGGCTTCCCTGCAGCAATGGGTCTGAATCTCTGAAATGAGGTCGTGGGGAAGGCTATGTAGGAAGCGTGTCGCATTCCTTGGGGAGATGTAGACCACCAGAAAGAAGAGGAGCCTCCGCTCTTGTTCACACAGGAGCCAGCACACACACACACCTCGTACCCAGTGGGCCTGGTTAAAGAAGAGAATTTCACTGCTGAGTGAGAGGACCTGAGGCCATCCTGCTAGGTGGACAGCATTGGGTTCAATAACATACCTGGTTAAGAAGTTAAAGGAGATTGTGAATTTAATCAACAAAATTTCTGAGTTATGAGAAGGGTCATTACAGAGAAAACTGAAGTTCAGAGAAGGATGGAACTTTTCCACTGTGATTTAATGCATCATGGGTCTGCCCAGGCCAGGACTCAAAGCTCCTGACTTGCTGTACAGGGTGCTTGCATCTTTTGCTCATTCAGAGAGAAGGAATAAATGGAACCTAAAATATCCTAGGTGGTTTCCATGCGAGAGCCAGGGCAGGGCGAGCTTCTGGTTGTTTCTTTAAAAATAAATATGTAATTGGGGCGCCTGGGTGGCTCAGTCAGTTAAGTGTCTGACTTCGGCTCATTTCATGATCTCACGGTTTGTGGGTTCCAGACCCGCGTCGGGCCCTGTGCTGATAGCTCAGAGCCTGGAGCCTGCCTCAAATGCTGTATCTCCCTCTCTCTCTCTGCCCCTTCTCAGCTTACACTCTCTCTCTCTCTTTCTCAAAACTAAAATAAATGTTAATTTTTTTAAATAAAAATAAATATGTAATTTAAATACACAAATAAGCAAACTGTACTTAGAGACTGGGAGGGAGAGGCAGCTCCTTCTGGGTCCTGGTCCTACAGATAGGGCTATCAGAGCCTTGGCAGGCCCCCTCCCATGGCTGGGCGTTGGAGCCAGTCAGCCCGGCACAGGGGAGAACAAGCCATGTCATTCTGACCTGGATGCTGAGTGGAGGAAAGGACAAAGGGCTCATAGTCCATCAAGTCAGGCTAAGACTGTTCTCCCCTGAGCAAAGAAGCAACCCTCGGAGATCTGTGTATACCCTGCATCCCCTTTTGTGTGCCTGAGCCCAAAGAGCCTTCTTGCTCTGAAGGTGATGGCAAGGTCATCACACTGTATGCCATCCCATCCAAGCCTCAGGTTACCCCCACACAGCCATCTCATGTCCACATGGTGTGTTTGCCTGAAAGTCAGGACTCACGGAGAAATTTACACTTTCCATTTTTAACACTTTCTCTTGCTTCAATGGCTCAATTGGGGAAAATGTATACGTTGGTTTTCTTCCCCATAAAGTAGTGATGGGTTTAATTTCACAACTTTGCTGTGTTTGCGTAAATTCACAGTTGCTTTTAATTGTTTGTGTCTGGAAAATGACCTTATGGTGAATAAGAGAAAGCCACTATGAGTTCGGAAAATAAAAGCTATTATCTCTAAGCCTCAGCATTTTATCAATAAGAAAAAACATTATAAAACTAACAAAATATCATGATATATATGTGTGTATACACCCACAGATACACATATGTCATCTAGCCCTACACCTGACACATGGGAGAAAATCAAGGAAAGGCATTGCAGAGTATTTTTTTAAATTTATTCATTTATTTTGAGAGATATAGAGAACACAAGCAGGTGAGGAGCAGAGAGAAGGAGAGACAGAATTCCAAGCAGGTTCCACACCATCAGCACAGAGCCCAATGCGGGGTGTGAACACGCGAACTGTGAGATCATGACCTGAGATGAGATCAAACTGAACACCTGAGCACCCACTGAACCACCCAGGTGCCCCAGCTTTGCTGAGTATTCTGATGAACAATTCCTGAGCCTGCCTGAGGGAGGTAGACAATAGACAATACATAGGTAATGTTCCAAAAGAGTGACGAGTGTAGGGTTGGGATGGAGGTGAGAATTCAATTTTTTTTTATAACCAATTCTTTTTATAATCACAAACAGGGGCTTGGATCTTCCCAACAATGGGGACTGAGTTGAGAGAGCATAGTCAGAGGCCCTCTCATTCCTGGTTAGCTGTCCTCAGGTAGAAATCTCTGCAAAGAACTAGTGGTCCCAAAAGGGCACCGCCTGGAGGTAAATATTGCCTCCAAATGAACGTGCAGGCAAGTCCTCATCCTGTTCCCTGAAGCTCTCACAGAAGTGACCCTTGCCTACCTTCAGGGTTAGTGAAGATGTGAGAAGTCTGGGGCAGTGTCTCCTGGGGTTGTCATAATTTTCTCCTTGGCCTACCAGTGCAGCGCTCCTGTCTCTTTGCCAGTAGAAGTGGGTCTGAAAGGGTTGAGAAGCTGGGATCAGATTCAGGGAAAAGAGAAGATATTAGTGTCCATTCCCTATTAAAATGCTCCTGAAACTTTTTAGTCCACTCATCTAAGAAACATGAGTTGTGGGTCAGAAAATGATTTTTACCTCTTTTGACTGCTTTTGACATCAGTATCTAACCTACGCACTGAGCGATTAAACAAAGCCAGTTATCTCACCTGGGACATGTGCATTTCAAACAGCGTGCACAAACAATCATGAAGGGAAGCATTTACTTTATCTATTCATCTATTGATCGATCGATCTATTCATTCATTCATTCATTCATTCATTCATAAATATAAGCTAAAAGGTTAGACTGTAGTAGTTTTTAAAAGCTCAGTTGTGTGTGTTTGTGTGTGTGTGTGCGTATGTGTGAGAGAGAGAGAAAGAGAGAGAGACAGACAGAGAGAGAGAGAGAGAGGAAGTAAAGTGGAAGTACAGTTCTGACACTCCCTGAGGTCCCAAAACTAGCTTGTAAATCTCTGTCAGCTGCTTCCCTAATTTTGAGACTGTTGGGGGAGAGTAGACCCTGCCTTCCCAGTGTTTCGATATCCTCACAATAACCAGAGAATAATAATGTTTAAATATAAGAATAGTGCCATGTGTAGGAGGGTGGTATCTAAAATGAGGCTGTGGTATTTAAAATTAGACTGTGAGTTTAGTCTTTGGAAAATATATAGGACATTGGACAATTTCATTAACTTCTAGGAGTCTTGAGGTCTTGAGTGCAAAACTGAGATAGTAGAGTCTGCCTTCTAGTGTTTAAATTAGACTTCAATGATCTAATGCATCAATTGACTTACTATAGTGTGTAGCATAAAATAAGAGTCCTATAAATCTCACTTTAAAAAAAAGTTTATTTTGAAAGATAGAGAGTGTACATGGGGGAAAGGGCAAAGGGAGAGGGAGGAGGGAAGAGAGACAGAGAGAAAGAGAAAGAGAGAGAGAGAGAGAGAGAGAGAGAGAGAATCCCAAGCAGGCTCTGTGCTGTGAGTGCAGAGCCCAGTGATGTGGGGCTTGATCTCATGACTGCAAGATCATGACCTGAGGTGAATTCAAAAGTTGGATGCTTCCAAGAAGCATAAAATACCTAGGAATAAATCTAACCAAAGATGTAAAATATCTGTATGCTGAAAACTATAGAAAGCTTATGAAGGAAATTGAAGAAGATATAAAGAAATGGAAAAACATTCTGTGCTCATGGATTGGAAGAATAAATATTGTCAAAATGTCAATACTACCCAAAGCTATCTACACATTCAATGCAATCCCAATCAAAATTGCACCAGCATTCTTCTCGAAACTAGAACAAGCCATCCTAAAATTCATATGGAACCACAAAAGGCCCCAAATAGCCAAAGTAATTTTGAAGAAGAAGACCAAAGCAGGAGACATCGCAATCCCAGACTTTAGCCTCTACTACAAAGCTGTAATCAGCAAGACAACATGGTATTGGCACAAAAACAGACACATAGACCAATGGAATAGAATAGAAACCCCAGAACTAGACCCACGAACGTATGGCCAACTCATCTTTGACAAAGCAGGAAAGAACATCCAATGGAAAAAAGACAGTCTCTTTAACAAATGGTGCTGGGAGAACTGGACAGCAACATGAAGAAGAATGAAACTAGACCACTTTCTAACACCACTCACAAAAATAAACTCAAAATGGATAAAGGACCTGAATGTGAGACAGGAAACCATCAAAACCCTGGAAGAGAAAGCAGGAAAAGACCTCTCTGACCTCAGCCGCAGCAATTTCTTACTTGACACATCCCCAAAGGAAAGGGAATTAAAAGCAAAAATGAACTACTGGGACCCTATGAAGATAAAAGGCTTCTGCACAGCAAAGGAAACAACCAACAAAACTAAAAGGCAACCAATGGAATGGGAAAAGATATTTGCAAATGACATATCAGACAAAGAGCTAGTATCCAAAATCTATAAAGAGCTCACCAAACTCCACAACCGAAAAACAAATAATCCAGGGAAGAAATGGGCAGAAAACATGAATAGACACTTCTCTAAAGAAGACATCCGGATGGCCAACAGGCACATGAAAAGATGCTCAACGTCACTCCTCATCAGGGAAATACAAATCGAAACCACACTGAGACATCACCTCATGCCAGTCAGAGTGGCCAAAATGAACAAATCAGGAGACTATAGATGCTGGCGAGGATGTGGAGAAACGGGAACTCTCTTGCACTGTTGGTGGGAATGCAAACTGGTGCAGCCACTCTGGAAAACAGTGTGGAGTTTCCTCAAAAAATTAAAAATAGATCTACCCTATGACCCAGCAATAGCACTGCTAGGAATTTACCCAAGGGATACAGAAGTACTGATGCATAGGGGCACTTGTACCCCAATGTTTATAGCAGCACTCTCAACAATAGCCAAATTATGGAAAGAACCTAAATGCCAATCAACTGATGAATGGATAAAGCAATTGTGGTTTATATACACAATGGAGTACTACGTGGCAATGAGAAGGAATGAAATATGGCCCTTTGCAGCAACGTGGATGGAACTGGAGAGTGTGATGCTAAGTGAAATAAGCCATACAGAGAAAGACAGATACCTTATGTTTTCACTCTTATGTGGATCCTGAGAAACCTAACAGAAACCCATGGAGGAGGGGAAGGAAAAAAAAATAAGTTAGAGTGGGAGAGAGCCAAAGCATAAGAGACTCTTAAAAACTGAGAACCAACTGAGGGTTGATGGGGGGAGGGAGGGAGGAGAGGGTGGGGGATGGGTATTGAGGAGGGCACTTTTTGGGATGAGCACTGGGTGTTGTATGGAAACCAATTTGACAATAAATTTCATATATTGGAAAAAAAACAAAACAAAAGTTGGATGGTTAACCGACTGAGCCACCCAGACATCCCTTAAATGTCATTTTTTAATAAATATTTTTAAGTACTTCTGGGTGTCAGTCTGACACTGGGTTTTAAACACAGTATCTTATTTAATCATTAATACACTATACAGCAAGTATTTATCCCCCTTTTCCAGGTGAGTAAAGTATAAGTCATATTATATAAGGAAATATCTGAATATTATATAGCTAGAATATAATTTTATTTGTATTATAGAATACTCTAACAATACAAATACATATAAACTAAGAATTAAAAGGTCTCATGCAACCCTTTCTTCTTAATATCATTACTTTCCCCTAAAGGTAACCAGCTTTAGCTGTCTGGTGTGAATCCTTCCAGAAAATATTTCTGATATGGGGGAGGAAGGTCGTGGGTTGGAGGCAGGGAGTGAAGGAAAGGGAGAAGGGGTGGAGGGGTGGGGAAAGAGATTTAATATTTGTTTCTTTATCTCATGAAAAAGCTATTTCCATTACATTATTACTCTTTCTGCAATGCTAGGATAAAGACAGACAGACTAATATCTAAAATCATTTTGAAAGACTGTGACATTTTGAGAATCCAAGCTGATTTTACTATCCTTTGCTTTATTATTTGGTATGGGGAATGAAGTGTTGACATTTTTCTCAGGAGATACAACTGGGGAAAAGGGGAAGTGGGAGGGGTACCCAGATGTCCCATCTCCGCAAGGTGGGGGCTCCCACCTTCAATCAAGAGACCCCTTCAATACTTTCTCAAGTGATGCTCCACTCATCTTGGCATATTCACTTCATGGGTGTCTCCTTCCCTCTAGTGGTCAAAGTAACAGGTGCAGCCTTCTTTTCCACAGAGTTCTTCCAGATACGTTAGGGAATACGTTAGTACAAGAAAAACAATATTTTCATTGAAGTTATCCCTTTTTTCTCATTGTGATTACCAGTGACATTCTCAATCTTCACAGTAATCACTCAGATTCTACGGCAAGTGTGGACCACCAGGCCGTGAGACATTAAATCCGAGAAGGTGCACTGGTGCTCACTGGGGTATGCTGAAATGGCTTTCAAAGAGTGAACTTGAAAGTTTACCGATATTTTCCACAGAGAGTGAAATGATTGGTTGCTTTTCCAGATCAGTGCATGGGAACAGATAATGGACAATGGGTCCCATATTACAATAAGCCACACTAGCATAAAGCCATACCAGTTATTAGTCCAGACAAAAGTACAGGTGCAGTAGGTCATGTCAGGCTGGAGGCAAGAAGGATGAGAGAAATGGTGGGGGCAAGACATGAAAAGTCATTCGATGAGAATGATATAAAGACATTCGGCACCCAACAACAAGTGGGGGTGATGCCAACACTGCTGACGACTCTGTGAATAAAGGCAGAGGCATAACACACATAGTAGGAGACAGCCACATGGCAGTCAGAGGACTGGACCATCAGTGGAGACGATTTCATAAAGACAATCTAAAGTGGAAGGATACTTGAACATAAGCTTAAAAGTTAAACTCTGAGGCATTGCAACACAGGCTCCCCATGACAGTGGGAAGGATGTAGGAAGGTAAAGACCATCTGAGCCAACATGGGGAGGAGCATGGGCTCATCAAGCAAGGGTTCTGTCCTGATGTTGGCCAGGATGGCAATGCTGCCCACGGGGACAGCGTGGAGATAACAGAAAGGATAGAGACCCTGGTGGGGAGGACTAGGGAGGCTGTGAGGATGAAGTAGAAGATTGTTGATGTTAGTCATCACAGGCATGCTGGCAGAGGCTATGTCATGTTAGCAGAGGCTAACATCTTTTGTCTTAAATCCACTTGGAAATCTGGGTTATAGCTAAAATGACAGATGCATAATGATGCAATAATGGATTTAGGAAACATTTGGCGATTCTTTACAATTCATGAAGGATGATCAATCTAGGAGAACTTGAGGAAATGGGCAAATATGGGAGAGTGAACTATGAAAATATTTATCATTTTTGGAGGTCTGGAACTGATGGTCATTTTATCTCAGCCCATGAAGTGAGAATTTGAAATGGCATGTAACAGAAACTAGAAGCAAGTAAATAAGCCACAAGTACAAAGGTACATCAGAAATATGACTTGCCTCACTCATTTTAGGCAGTCTTTCATACAATTCAGGTTTATTTATGGCTCACATCACAGTCACATGTGAATTATCTGTTAGTTCTACTGGGTGCTCACCTCCAAGCAGGGGCACAGAAATGCAAGCTCTTTCCAGCATTTGGATTCACCATCCCAGAATCCTTTTTGCCACATGGAAGAATGGAGAGCACGATGAGAAGACACCCCTGGCTTGGCCAGGAATGTATTACCATCTTCACATTCCAGGACCAGCCACATGGCCAATAGCAAGGGCTGGTGGAAAAGACAGAGGAGCACATAGCTTCCAGTGATCTGTACTGTTTCCACCATTTCAGTCATAAGTGGACTCACACGTCCAAAAGCAATAGGAATATTGATGGTAAAATCAAAGGCATAAGAATGCACGTATGTATTATGCATAAACAGGGAGGATAAGACCTGGCGTGCCAAAAGATCACCAAACTCCATAATATTGGCTAAATCTAGCTTCTCTCACCTCAAAGTGGATCTTATTCCAGAACAAATAACTGAGGCTTTGAAAAATGTTTTGCAGGAATTATTATTTGTATAATAGTTAAGAGCACATATTCTGGAGCCTAAGAACCTGAGTTGAATTTTCCCCTCTGCTATTCACTAGCTCCTTGACCTTGGGACAACACTTTGTGTCTCTGTGCATCAGTCTCCTCGTCTGTAGAAATGTGGTTACTACAGATCCTGACCCACAGAGTCATTGTGAATAGTGAATGAGTTAATGTAGGAGCAGTGCCTTGGGCGTCCTGTCAGCCACAATAATTGTATTGTTACTACTGTGATCCACAGTGTTAAGTAGTATTACCTTTGAGTTATTCTTGTGTGTATGTTGAGGAGATGGGATCTGAAGCAAGGACATGAAGATCACATGTGGATGGGGGTGGGAATCAAAGAATGAGATTATATCGTCAAGGGCTAAACATGGGTGTTTTGCTGAAAAGGGAGAGAGATTAGTCCCTTCTAGAGAGCAACATGGCAGAAATAACACTTTCGTTCCAGAGAAGCCATTTGTCCTACATGTATTCAGTGACCAGTAGCATGCCAAGGAGAGCTCTGACTCAGAGCTTGTGGGAACCAGGAGCCACGGACAGACGCACTGCTCTTCTGGTTCCTTCATCTGTGGACATGAGACAAACCTCTCTCCTTCCCACAAATACTAAAATATAGTTAGTCTAAAAGTGCTTAGAAGACTAGGTCCTCATTTTCATGGATAAGTACTCTATATAATGATCACTTTGGAAAGGGATGTGATTTTTATCAGGTAGATCATAACCAGGGGCTATTTCCTAATAGAAGCAGCAAGAACAAAATTATAAATGGGAAATTTTCAGTAATGTATAGAGATTTTTGACCGGAGTATGATGTAAGCCTTTGTATCAAAAATATTTAGAGGTAAGTTAGGTGATGAATAATTTGAGAGTGTTAGAATTCATAAAAAATTTAGAGGCTTTGTACAATCTTCTATATGGTGCCCAGATACGTAATATGGTAGTAAATATTTTCCAGCTTCCGCTGGGGCCTTCATAGTGGTGGGTAATATAAGACGTAACCTGTCCCATTATTATGCAACTCTGATTGTTAAAAATGTCTTTCCTATACTTATCTAAAAGTTTACCTCCTTATAATCTAACACAACAGACTTTATTTTATATACAGAACCTCTGATTATAGAGATTTACTTTTTCCTCCCAACAGCACTTTCATACCCATACGTTATCTACCTATCTAAGTTTTCCTAAACATATTTTTTAATCCCTTTTAAATTTCTATTTGTGATTATAAGGTCTTTGTCATCCTTATTCTCTTTTCTTCTTTACATTTTCTCTGTGTATAGATTCCTACCTCAATTCATATTTAACAACGGGCTAACAGCTGCATCTCAGCATGCAAAGTCAGATTTCAGTTAAAACACTTAACATCACTATTATTCATTAGGCATGAATATTACTTATTAAAATTGATTTGTTGCATTCATCTCTTCCATCATGAGAACATCATGAAGACATATGGAAAGGGAATTCCTGGCACATTTTCTACTTTAAGGTAACTTCATATCAGTTAGCTCTCTCTTGTCTGCTCCTCGCCATGTGAGCTGATCATCTTTCCTGTGATCCCAAAGCCTCCTGGTAAATATGCTGCATTTCCTTAGAGCTCATTTCCACATATATAAATTCTGTGTTTGTGTGTCTTTCTCCCTAATGAGACCACACAGCTCTTTAAATTAAGGATTATATTTGGGATGCCCAGGTGGCTCAGTGGGTTAAGTGTCCAACTCTTGATTTTGGCTCAGATCATGACCTCAGGATAGTGGGGTTGAGCCCCATTTCAAGCTCTGCTCTGAGCATAGATCCTCCTTGGGATTCTCTCTCCCTCTCTCTCTCTCTGCCCTCCCCTTCTCGCTCACTCTCTCTCTCTAAAAATAAATAAATAAAACATTTTTGAAAATTAAAAAAATGAATAAATTAAGGATTATATTTTATTCACCTTTATTTCTCTCGTACTCACTGTAAGACCTGGTACATATTAGGCACTTGATAATTTTTGGTGAATGGACAAATATCAAATGATTCCTCAGATATTTATTAGATATTTACTATGATACACACTTGTCTTTGGGATTTAAGAAAGTAAAGAGATATCCAGGCATGGTGGGGAGGTATAGATACTGACCAGGTCAAAGTTGTAGCACCTGTAGGCACACTGAAGCACTTACAAGCAAACAGCCCACTTTCTTACACATATTATTCATAAATATAGCCCATTGACACACAGAAGCATAATGTGGATTTTACATATACTCTTGTGAATGTAGCTTTGCCAACCTCCTTCTCCTTTCTCTTAGGGTGACCCACCCTCATTCATCTCGCATGTGATAGCTTGGGTTCTCTACCCCTCTTCCAAGTCTTTAGCAGATATGCGGGTCCCATGTAAGGCATGACTGATGGGCTGAATATTCTATTTGTTTTCATCTGATGAGAACATGAAGTATGGAAACTTTTCCCTCACTTGGACCACCAAATCTGTTTGTATGGATATATCTGATTAAATTCCACATTGTGTGATTTTTGGATACTACACTCAACCTACATAGAGAATATGTCTATGTCTCAGTCTCTTCATTGGACAGTTAGGAGTTATAATGAAAAGTAACTCAAAGAATTCTCATAAGGAGTGTGAAGCTCTCACGGCATCAAGTAGCAATAATAATAAGATCTGAATACATAATTGATTTTATTATCTTCTTTGTATTCCTTGCAGCATCCCAGTTCTACATCTAAGCTCTCAAGCCACTTTAGAAAAAATACCTGCATCTCCCACTTATAGAGTTGAACCTTAATCTTAAATGTAGTACCTGTTATTATCCCTACTATAACTCATTTTGCTAGTTTCGTTCCCTGGCCCATCTGTCAACAATACTTTTTGGATCCAGCTGTTCAGTAGTGATAGCATTTGATAATGATGCTAAGAGGATTGAGTGAACTATCAGAGGAGGGAGCGCCAATGAATGAAGCAAGGGGAATCAGCAAGAAGTCAGATAAAGGGACTGGTTGGGGAAGATGTCTCATGAGGGAACACTCACAACATGCACAGAGAATAAATAGAGAAAGGAGAATGACAGACATAATATGGAGATACCAAGGCATATGTGATTTCTATAGGTGCATGAGTAAGAGAGATGGCAAGATAGGGAGATCTGGCATTTAATCTTTAGATGTGATAGAGTTTTATGTGAGCAAAATGTCTTAGGAACGGACATGAGAAAGGATGGTCAGAGTGGAACATAACTGGAGGCTAATACCAACAACTGAAAATTATTAGGAAATGCCAGAAGAGCATCCAAGTAATGGAATATCCATATGAGAGCCACTACTCAACGGTT
This sequence comes from Acinonyx jubatus, assembly GCF_027475565.1. Lineage (NCBI taxonomy): Eukaryota > Metazoa > Chordata > Mammalia > Carnivora > Felidae > Acinonyx > Acinonyx jubatus. The sequence goes on along the minus strand of NC_069390.1, from coordinate 52,716,283 downwards.
AAAGAAAAAGGAACTGTTGATAACCACAATTTACATGAATCTCAAAGGCATTATGCTAAGTGAAGGAAACTAATCTCAAAAAGTTACACACACACTGTATGATTTCTGTTACATGACATTCTTGAAAAGACAAAACAGCGGTGATAGGAAACAGATTAGTGATTGTGGGTGGAATGTATAACTCTACGAGGTAGTGTGAGAAAGTGACTTTTGGGGTGTTCACAGTTCTGCACCCTCAACAGCTCAATTTTTCAGTCTGCTAATTAAGACTCCAAAAGAAAAACAGGTCCAATAATACCTGTGTTTTAAAAATGGAGCAAATAAGACTGAAGTGAGGCCTGGAGAGGATCACGTGGCTACAGAGTGTGTCTAGAAACCTCCCCCTTCCACCCTCCCACACTTGTGTGCAGGGTAATGCCTGTGCCCACAAACCACCCATGAAGGAAGGGGAAAAAGACAAGACCCAGAAAAAGGAGATTTTAGAGGTTTAGTAAAATGTTTGAAAATATCAGAGTGAAAAAATATTTTTCAGATTTCAGGCAAGAAAAAAGAGGTAAAGAAAACTACATCTTCATTATTATGTTAAATTAAGTGTCTAAAACCCTCACCTTTTATTCGTGAATCGAAATTGTTAAATAAGTGTTGAATTCTGTGTCCCTAAAGAGGATGTTTGAAAGCTGTGTGTTGCTTAGATTGCTTTGTCCCTTCATGAATATGCCACAAACTGATTCATGTAAAACTCTTAGAATAACACCTGAAACAGGGTATTTGCTGTGACTGACACACTGATGTCTGCAGTAGATTAAATACAGCAGCCCCAGCCACACCATGCAAATAAGACTGTTTATCATTTTCTGAAGAGCTGCATTAAGAGTTTTGGAGGTTTACAGAAGGGCAGGCAGTCATCCTCAGGAAGCTCACAAGCCGATGGGGAAACAGAATTACTGCCCTTGCTGAATACTGAATGTCACCCCAATATTCTTTCAATAAATTCCCTCTATTAACTTAAGAGAGTTGGGTCAATTTCTGTAACTTGCAATTTTTGTTTCTTATAAAGAATTATAAACAGTACAGTAAGTATAATGGTATTTTTCACATTGGATATCCTCTGGTTCTTCATTACTAAAAAATGCATCTCCAGATATACTGCATTTACGAAAAAGATGAGGAAAGTGTAAGAGTGGAGGCAATTGATACAGGCTTCTTCTAGTGAAAATGACAGACGAGGTTTTTCCATGTTGAATGAAGTTCCTGGAATATTCTTAGAGTGCTTACTCCTCTCCCTGGATATGGCATCAGTATAGAAAGTTTCTTAGGTGAGGCAGACAGAATCTAGACTGCACTGATTATTTCCTAGGTTCCTGGTACATAAAGTTTCAATAAGAAAATAGGGTGTTGGGAGGAGATCCAACTAGAAGAACCAACTTAAGAAAAACCAGAAGCCTTCAGAATGTATAAATATTTAGGTCACTAGTATTATTATTATTATTTTAATCTTCGTAAGGTTTATTTATTTTTGAAAAAGAGAGAGAGAGACAGAGACAGAGCACAAGTGAGGGAGGGGCAGAGAAAAAGAGGGAGACAGAATCCAAAGCAGGATCCGGGCTCTGAGCTGTTAGCACAGAGCTGATGTGGGGCTCAAACTCACAAGCTGTGAGACCTGATCTGAAGTCGGACGCTCAACCCACTGAGCCACCCAGGCACCCCTAGGTCACAAGCATTATTACCTATAACATAAACAACAGACAGTACATGATGGCTCACCAAAATGAACAGCATAAAACCTTACAAGATTTTGAGAAATTGAAAGAAAAAACTTCTCCATCAGTGCTACCATTACTTTTGCCAGGCTTTCAGACTTGATTATCAACAGGAAAAGTTCATGAAGTGAAAAAGCCCTGAGTTCTTTTAAGCAAAGGGAGATGGAAACAGGAGATTCTTAAGTCTATACTCAATTTTTATAGAAGAAAAATATTAGTAAGTAAAGGATAAAGCCAAAAAAGAAAAAAAAATTGTGTTCAGCAATTTTTTGGTGTTCAGCAGCCATGGGCAGAGAACACGGGGTGCTAGGGGATCTGGCTTCAGCTGGCTGATAGGATATTGGTTGTGATTAGACTTTTAATCTGTATCAGTTTCCATTCAATAATAAAATCTCCTGATATACTGAAGGAAACTGAGGGTTCAGGGTAAGCTTTCTAGAGTTCTGTACGTTTGCTAGTTTTCCTTACCAAAATGTGTTTACTTTCAGAGCAACATGATTTCCAACAGAGTTAGATTCAAAACACAGAGATGGGGAAATGATATATCGCTCTAATTATCCTTTACATAACACACAGAATGTACTATCAGCTGCACGTCTTCATTCAGATGAACTGTCTTTGATCCAGGCTGTTTTGTCCCTCATCTGACATTTTCTGAAGTACTACTTATTCTCCCTTCACTTACAGGATCTGGAATGCCTCATCTCACCTGTTTCCTATAGCCCTTTCCCCCCCAAATCACCAGAATTTTCTCTTCAATATATATTATATCTTCTAATAAAATATTCTATACATTCTATTCCAATATACATTCTAATACATATATTATATATATTCCAATAAAACATTCTATACATATTCTAGTCTAAAATATATATTCTAATACAGGTGAAATATTAGAATATATATCTACTCAAGTCAACTTGTAGCTTTATATGATAAGTAAAATCTCATCTAACTCTGAAAAAAAGAGATGGAGTATAAAATCACTTCTCTTCCAATAATGGAAGACGAAAAAAATCCCAGAGATCTCAAGATTCTGAAATACAAGCTCAAGCCCTTCTGTGCACAGAAAATAGGCGAATGATGTTTCTCTGAATTTGCTTGGTCTTGATGCTATATATAATGGGGTTCATGAATGGAGGAAAGAGAAAGTAGACATAGCTCATAGTAATGTGGATCACACGTGGTGCATGTTTCCCAAACCTGTGGATGAAGGTCAGGCCAATCACAGTAATATAAAAGACCAGAACACAGCTAATATGGGAGACACAGGTGTTAAGGGCCTTAGCTCGCTCTTCTCCAGAGGCGATGCCCATAACTGTCTTCAAGATTAAAATATAAGAGAAGAGAATAATCAGAGCATCTAGGAAGAAAGTCAAAGCAACCAGAATAACTGGATATACACGATTAAATGTAACATCAGCACAAGCGAGTTTCATGACATCTTGGTGGAGGCAAAAGGCATGGGAAAGAACACGTGAACGGCAATATGGGAACCAATAGAGTGGCACGATTGGGGGCACAAGGGATAAAAAGCCCCTCATTAGTACCCCCAGGCCTACCTTCATCACCCGGGAATTGGTAAGAATGGAGTTATACCTCAGAGGGGTGCGGATGGCGATGAATCGGTCATAGGCCATGGCAAGCAAGTCACCGGATCCACAATGGACAGGGTGTGAATGAAGTAAGACTGAGTGAAACAGTCACCCTGGGAAATTTCCCTCTGGAAAATTGGACACCCAGGACTGTGGGCACTGTGGTTAGTGTCATCCCAAGGTCTGCACCTGCCAGCATAGCTAGGAAGTAGTACGTGGGCTCATGAAGACTGGAGTCATTCCAAATGAGAAAGAGAAGTGTGCCATTGACCAAAAGGATGGAGAGGTAGATGACAAAGAAGGGAATAGAGATCCAGTGCTGAATTGCCTCTGAGCCCAGGAAGCCAGTCAGCAAGAAGGGAGCAGCATTGTTGTTGGACCACATGGCAGGGTTTTCAAGTGAAGAAACTTCTCAGGAGTTATGACCTCTAAAAAGGCAGTATTCTTTCTTTCTCTCCATCTTTCTGTAGCACAACATCAGGCCATTTTTCACCTCAAACCTTACAAGTTTAATTCACAAGACCTTTGCCTAGAACAGGAAATAACAATAATGCTGATCGTATTAAGAACATTAACAATTTACTCTTCAGAATCCAATTTGTATTCCTTGCATTACACTTTTTACTCTGAGTCCCCCAGATCATTCCCTTGGGCTCTATTTTTCTTCTCTTTGCTTTTTCATTCCTCCTTATATTTCTTTAATGTAGACGCTTTATGTATTTATTTCCAGTTTGGGCCAGTTCAGATTTTTTTCTCTTGAAACCAACTATCTGTTTGGCTCACTGATTAATCACTGAGAAAAATAGTTAATTAATGGAAATGAGTCTATTGCCATGGAATGTTTGGGAAACATAGTCATCAATATCACCATCTCAAATGGACTGTGAACAAGATGACTCATGTAGGGGTCTAGAGAATCTGAACAAGTAGGCACAAGTGGTAAACTCAGCCTAGAAGAGCGGAATTGCTCAGCGGATGGAACTCGGGAAATTTTCAGTGCTGCCAAGGATCTGATGCCTGCAACACCAGGGACAAACTTTAAAATAGGAAGAGACAGGAGCTGAGAATTCCCAAAGGAAGTGAGAAGACGGGGTCCTGGAACAAAGGCCTCTTCAGAAACCAGAAGCCTAATACTTTTACTGAGCCACAGATTAAAAAAAAAAAAAAAAGCATGAGTATTCGAAAGGCAAAAGCAGTATCAGAAGTTAATGGTTGAATCCAACTTTACACAGCCAGTTCTAGGAGGAAGATAGGGGCTCTCAGAGGAAAGGGATGAGGACTATAATGCTGGTGAAGAAAATCAGATAGACCTGATATTTGTGAATCTAGAAAGCCATGTCTGGAAAAATTAAGAATGGGCTTCTATAGGGAACTTTGAAATATTTTTATAATTTATTTATAATTATACTCTTATCAAATCAAGTTAGATTTGTTTGCATAAAACCGAGAAATTCTGTGACCAGTTGATTACTATCATGATTAAAGAAGGGGCACCTGGGTGGCTCAGTCAGTTAAGCATCTGATTTAGGCCCAGGTCATGATCTCACAGTTCATAAGTTCAGGCCCGGCTAACAGCACAGAGCCTGGTTCAGATCCTCTGTCTCCTTCTCTCTCTGCCCTGCTCACGCTCACTCTCTCTCTCTCAATAAATAAATAAATAAATAAATAAACAAACAAACAAACAAACATTTAAAAAAACGATTAAAGAGAACCACAAGAGAAACATAAGTTTCTCCCAAATCAATTGAATCAATATGTGTCCAGGATCTTTTTAAATATTGTTTTCTCTTATAAACATCATCACGGATAGCTCTAAAGAGGAATTGAGGAAGAATGAGGTGACAGTGATGTTTGGACTACCTCCATTTCACAAAAACCTATAAAAACAAGAACAGATTTTTTTTTTTTTTAGAATTTGGCACATGGTGATATCTGTGACTGGGGAACCTGGGTCGCTCAGTCGGTTGTTGAGCATCTGACTTCGCGGTTCATGAGTTGGAGTGTTGGAGTCCCGCTTTGGGCTCTGTGCTGACAGCTCAGAGCCTGGAGCCTGCTTCACATTCTGTGTGTGTCTTTCTCTCTCTGCCCCTCCCTCACTCACACTCTGCCTCTCTCTCTCTCTGTCAAAAATAAATAAACATTAAAAAAATAAAAAATAATATCTGTGATAATGAGCAGTGGATGGTGGAGGGAGACAAATAAAGAAAAGATGAATGTGCTGTGGAAGTGACCATCCCATCTGGGGGATACTGTCAGTGACAGAAAGGTTAATCTGGGCACCAAAGTGGCAGGTACTCTGTTAATGTGAATACTGATAAGATTGCTTAATAACTTGATCCATTGAACTATAACCGATGTGGGGCTCACTTTGCACTTATCTACCTCCACACAGGATGAGTGTGTATATCATTATAAATCATAATTCCTACCAGCCATATACCCTTAACCTTCCAGCACTGCCTTTCTAATAATGGGGAGATAGACACTGGATAAATGGTACAACTTATTGTATGGTATAGGGACAAACGACCTCTTTGGACCAGCTGTCACCTAGAGAGTGGACCAGAGGGAGGAAGCAGGAGAAAATTCAAAGTTGTTTAAAATGTATGGTGTTGTAAAAGTCTGAGTTTGGATTTTGAGTGGGTTTTTGGAATTTGGGCTCAGCAGGCTTTAGGTTCCAAACCTGTGTGGTAATCCCTTTGTAAATGACTATTACAATTTACTAATATTTTTTATTAACCCAGTTTAGAAGTGTACCTTATTCATTATCTGTACTCCCTAGTGGCAGCCACAATGGCATTTAATTATGGCAAATTTCGCAGTGCCAGGAACCATCCACATCTCCCAAATATTCCAGGAGGAGAGCTGTCCAGTTAAAGGATTCTCTTGATATGCGCTATATGACGTTAGTGCCAGTGGTAACTTCAGTGGAAATTCTCATCACCATCAGGTGAGCCTACAATCAGGAACGCAGAGATGGCTGGGGTTCACTGTCTCCTCACCCCACTCTGAAGGTCTTCTTTGGATTGTTGCTCTGAAAGCAGCTAATCCTGAGTCCTCAGCAGTTTCCAAGGGTCACACAGATATATCACTCAGTGTCTTCAGCTTGCCATACTGACAAGGGGCTGGGAACTGTTCCAGAAACGAACTATAAAGACCTTTTGAGAAGGGAAAGAAGAGAGCACATTAGGATCACATTGACCAATCAGGAAAATCTTCCCTTTCCTTCTGGATAATCTGCAAGCACCCCATACAATCAGTGTCTCCTGATTCCATTTCTTCACACTCAACTATTGCCTGAGAATTTGTGCATACATATATGTTATGTGCTTATATATATGTATATGTGTCACATATACACACACATATATACATAGTATATTATACACAGTGTATATAGTATATTACTATACTTATAATGGGAAGCCATGGGGTGGAGACAGCACTCAGAAAGGTTTTAGATTTTAAGTGATTGTTTAAATCTTACCTGAGGTATGAATTACTATATGAAAATAGATATGGAGAGAAAAGTTGTGAACCTAGAAAAGCCTCCATTTTAGGATAAAATAAAAAAGAAGATCTCAAAGGATATGGACAAAGAAGTAAGCAGATATATAAGAGGACAATAAAGGTGATCTGTAATTATAAAAGCCAGTAAAAAAGAAATTCTATAGAAGTAAGTAGTGCTGTAGTTTAATAGTGCAAAATGTCATAGAATTTCCAGGTAAGATAAAAATGGAAAATACCCATTGTTTTTGACAAATAGGCCCTTGATGTTCTTAACAATTTCAGTAGAATGGTAGGAATCAATGCCTAATGACTGTGAAATGGAAAGTAAATAAACAGAAAGTAAAAAAATATATTTTTTACATTCTTTGGATGAGAGCACCAGGCCTTCACGAGGTTAAATAATTTGTCTAAGGTCATACAATTAATATGTGACATATAGGAATTCAAACTCAGATTTATCTGACCTCCAACCTCAAATCCTCAACTGACATCCGTTGACTATAAACGGTAGTTCTCCCGTCCAAGACTGTCTTTCCATAAGGTATCCCCTCTCGTTAATTTTTCATTTCATTAACAACAATGAAAACAATGAAAATTAAATGCTTTCTTGTTCTTTACAGAACTGCATAAGCCAGGTAGAAGAGATACTTTTAAAGCATCCCTGCTGTGTTTGAATCCCTGTGCTTCCTCACCTGAGCCACAGCTTTGACTTTATGGGTCCTGAGCACCATTGAGGAGGGGTTTGTGGCTGCTTCCTCAGTGTGTATTCAGAGTCCCAAGGAGAGATACATTTGTTAAAGAATCAACTCCCATGGGAGACATTCTAGCTCATTTCCATGTCCATTTGGGAATACCAAATAATCCTCTTTTCTTTACTAATCTGAGAAAGTTCTGGGCCACGGATGTTGTTCCCAGTGCACTCCATTTCCTCTCTGGATGGAAACTCTCTTAAGAGAATCACTGTCTCCAATGCCAGATGAAGCACGGCCTATCTAAGTCACTCTCAAGTGTTCTATGGGTCCCTGAATAGAAGGATTGGCCCCTGGTTCTTCTTAAATGTTGGCATTTGGGGAACAACATTCCATTCCTCTCTTTTTAAACTGTTCATGAATTATATTGTTACACAGCATAATGTTTTTAGAAATAACAATCTGAAAAGGCCATCCAATCCACCTTTTTACCAAATCCTTGAGCTAACATCTAATAATTTCATTAGACATTTATTTGTTGTTTCCATGATTGTAATGGAAATAATTATATAGAAATAAATATATGTATTTATTTATTATTATTTACTTATGTATTTTATATGATATATATTTATATATGAAATGTAAATCCACTTTTCTGAAATATCTACCCCTTATTTCTAGTCCTGATCTCCACAATCTGACTGATCAGATCTAAGCAAACATATTCATATATTCTCTCTAAATGCTGTAAATACACCGTAGGGGCCCAGGGCAGACTGCCCCCAAATGCACCATTTTGGCATTGCGATTATTTTAAATAAAGTTATTTAAGAAACAGCCAGTGCAAGGACACTCAGACCCTCCTCTGTGTCCCTGAGAGCAGAAAATGAAACTCCCCCGGGAAAAAATACTGTCCCTATACTAAGAAGAAAATACACATCCTTATCACTAGAGATAGAGATAGAACTCTAAGGTGGAGAAAGCTGTAGAAACACAGTTTCTTTTTTCTAATCTACTATTTCAGCCCAAATTCTGCTTATGATTCCATAGTTTAATTAAAGCATCTGTTTCCTTTATTCTATCAGTTTCTAACAATTTATTGTCTTTGTATAAAATGTATAAAAACTGCCTTTCCTCAGTCATTTCTTTAGGTTTAAATTTCATTATTGGGTCTCTGTGTGAATTTAATAAAGCTCTGTTTTTTTTCTATTAGCCTGTGGGATGTCAATTTAATTCTTAGTCTAGCTGGAAGAAGAAGGGTAAAGGAAGAATTTTTCCTTCCCTTCCACATCTACATTAGTATTTCTGAGACTTTTTTCTTGATGGCTAAACACCCACTAGTATGTTAACCATTTACCACATAATGGCTCCTAGTCCTGATTTATTTCCAATCATCCTGCTCCTAATTAGACATCATAATCCAGGTGTTGACACATAAACCTCATAACACATAACAGAATTCAGCCTTCCAGTTTTAAAAAAGTAATAAAATGCATATTCTATATAATATATATGTCCTTCCCACAGGTTGTACTTTGTAACACCCTATAAACTACCACCTGCTTATATTAAGAGAGTAAAGAAAGACTAAATAACCTCTCATGTGTTCAGGTCAGATTTGACCACATTGTGATTTTAGGTCATATCTGATATTGCCAATAAATACATTTCATAATTAATTTTCTAGAACCTTTTGGTTTCAGAATTATAGTTAAAGGGTTGTGACTTTTTAATAACTTTATTATCAAATCAATCCATATTGCACCCATAATAAACTAAAATCTCTGAAAGATATTTTTTAAGTTATTTATTTATTTTTGAGAGAGAGAAAGAATGCGGGAGGGGCAGAGATAGAGGGAGAGAGACAGAATCCCAAGCAGGTTCTGCACTGTCAGTGCAGAGCCTTATGTGGGGCTCAAACTCACAAACCATGAGATCACGATCTGAGTGTAAACCAAGTGTCAGACATTTAATGGACTAAACCATCGAGGTGCCCATAAAATCTCTGAAAGATTTTTAAAGGATTTGCATTTTCAGTGCATACCAGAGAGATGAGCACGGTTGGTGCTCAGTTAAGTATTAGTCTAGTGAATGAATGCCAAATCATGTTATCAAGCATTAAGTTTTATGGCCAAATTATAGAGTTTTTACTCTTATTTGAAATAAGATAAAGAGTTTTAGATTCAGTCCCTTACTCCAGCATGTCAAATCATGATATCTCCTTTCCTTTATTGGTTATCATTTATGTATCTTCAATTTTTATATCAACCAAACTACAGAAAAAAATGCATAACATGACAGGATCAAGAAGTCTGTGTCTTTTTCCTTCTGAGCTCTTTGATCAGTGAGGCTTAAGGTAAGAATTTTCAACCACCTGTTCTAGAACTTGTATTTCCATCCTGACTGAAAGTCTGCTTTGAAAAATGTTATGTGTAAATACACTAAGTCTGTAAGCCTCCCTATTCATATAATCTACACAATTAAGTGACCGGACCAATACCCATGAAAGAGAGTTTTAGTTTCAATAAACCACTCTACCCAGCTGATACTATGCCACACATTAAACTTATTTTCTTTCTCTTTCTATAATCTCTGTCACTGTCACCATATAGGTATAGGCATAAAGCCATAATTGAAATCACGAGTAGAGCCTCACATATGGGCCAGGTAACTGAGCCTAATGGTTCAGGGCCAAGGCTGAAAAGAGACATATCAGTGAGCTGAGGATCTAGCGTGTGGAGGATTTGTAAAGGTGATTTTCCTCTGGAGACAATGGTGAAAGATGGGGTTACAGTAGGTCTGATCTGACTAGATTATGGAAGGTAAAACGAATAAACACTGCTCCTGCTGTTGGGATGATGTCCGGGAAACCGATCTCCATCATCTTATTTGTACCCAAGCTGAGTAAGAATTTGTGTCAACTAAACACAATGCTAATGAATTGTAATCTCAAAAAATCATTTTGAAAAAGTTCTTCTTCAGCACTAATCGTAGCACCTGAAACTAAGTACTCAATCTCCAACACAAAGTTTGGGGACAGCTTCACCAAAGAAATACACCTTCCTACAATCCTCTTCCTCCATCTTTCCCCTGTTTTGTCCAACAGTGAGAAGCCTTCTTTAACCTCTTCAGCAGCAAATAATGTCAGATAAACACAAGCCACTGTATGCCCAACAAGCATACTAACGATGTTGGTCCACTATGGCTTGAGTCTTCCATTTTTCTCGGACATAAGTTATAGGTGATTGAATAAATTTTAAGTTGAAAGTCCATGCCAGGTGGTTGAGATCTTTCTCACATAGCATGAGAGAACTAATAGTGTTTTAACTTGAAGGGCCTTGGCCAGTTTTACTGGGGTTCCTTCGATCAACTGTAACATTCTAAAAGAGGTAGCCTATTCCTAAAATTTAACTACCAGAGTGGGGTACAATATCACAGTAACTGGCTCACAGGAGCCATAGATTTCCCACAGTTTCTGTGCTTCAAACATGACTTGCAAAGCCAGCCTTTGCTCAGCCATAAAAACCTCTGCACCAAGGTCATCAAGTCAAGATGGGAACAATCTGGAGTGGGATTTTCTAGTAAGACACTTATAAACGCTAAACGAAATTTAGGAGTTTGGTTTACATTCGACATACATAAATGGCTCAAGCAAGGCACTCAGGGGCACACGACTCATGGAAACTGTGGAGGAATAATTCAGTTTCATAATTAAATAAGAAAACAGTTTTCTTACATAGCCATACAGAAAACTTCTTCCCCAAACTATTTCTTACATGTTTCAAGGATTGGATTCTACTCCTCTCCATATTTTCCTATCTTCTCAAGATAGAGTTTTACCCAGAGTAGGCCAGAGCCAATATTGGTTGCATAGAAATCACCAGTTGTAACCTTTCTTCCTGACGATGCGCCTATAAAATGTGGAGGTATTATATTTCTAGTTCTGGAATAGTTGTATTTTCTTTTTTCTATGTTGCCTTGCCACACCATTCTCAGTCAAGTGAAAAGTGTATTTAAATAATCTGAAATGCAAACATCTTTCTTCCAGGAAGCTTGTCTAGTTTTCTCAGTCAAGGGATGAGTTTGGACAGTATAATATTCAAAGTGAGAGGAGGTGGAGATGCACGTTTAGGTAAGTTTAGGGCGTAAGTAAGGGAAAGCATGAGTAATTTACTAATGATTTTATGAAATAATCTTTGAGGGATTTATGTCTTCTTCAGGAAAACATGAAATGCAAAGTAGGGGTTCAAGGAGTCTCTAGACTCAAGACTAGAGAAGTATTTGAAAGAACATTTGGAAAATCTGATTTAAAAATAATTCAGTAGACATTTCTCCAAAAAAGATACACAGGTGGTCAATACGCTTATAAAAAGATGTTAAATATGATTAGTCATTAGGAAAAAAGCAAATCAAAACTACAATGAGATACCATATCATACCTCTAAGACAGCTATAATCAAAATAACAGAAAACAACAAGTATTGGTGAGGATGTGAGAAATCGGAGCCCTTGTGCATCGCTGCTGGGAATGTAAAATGGTGCCAGTGCTGAGGACAACAGTTTGACAGTTCCTCAAAAAATTAAATCTAAAGTGATAATATGGCCTTAGCAATTCCATTCCTAGCTATAAATCCAAAATCAGTACAAGCAAATATTCAAACTGATTCTTACAGTCCAATATCCATTGCAGCTTTATTTGTAGCAGCCGAAAGATAGAAAGGATCCACGCCTTTCCTGCCCCAGGTGTTCTTGGCTATAGAGCTGATCTTAACTGCCCGAGCTCCTGGGGCGCATCCTCCCGTCTCTGCACCCGGTCCTCTCTGCCTGCTCCTTCCAGGCGCCCCTGCCCTCTCCTCCATCCCTGCCTCCATCTTGTCCACTACCTGGTTGGACTCTCACACTGCTCGCGGGGTCAAGTGAGTACCCATGCCCCTTACCCTTCCCATCCTCCTCCAACCTCGATCACTTCTCCCGATGGCCTTCCCTGTGGCCCACCATCAGGGAGATGGTGGAGCCCACAGGGGTTTCTGAGCCAGGGGGTGGGGGAGGGGTCGTGGAGGGGTCTATGGGCTTCCCAGGTAGTGAGCTACTCAGTGTGTCCAACGGGGGACTGGGCTGCCCCTGGACTGCCCTGGTGGGGTGTTTAGGAAGGAAGCTGTTGGGGTGGAATACACAACGCTGTAGGTCTGCCAGAATTTTTTTTTAAATACAGAAATAATCCAGCGTCCCTCAGCAGGTGAATAAACATAATGTACTATATTAATATATGTAGAACAGAATATCATTCAGCCATAAAATAAATGAATTTCTGGTACCTGCCATGACATGGGCAAACCTTGAAAACATTGTGCTAAGTAAAAGAAGCCAGACACAGAAGGGCAAATATTATATAGCATTGAACTCTATATGATAGGTATATTCATGGAGACATAAAGTAGATTAGACGTTACCAGGGGCTAGAAGGATGGTAGAGTGGGGAGTTATCAACGAATGGATGAGGAGTTTCTGTTGGGATAATGAAAAATTTTGGAAATAGTGGTGTTGGCTGCGCAACATTGTGAATGTAATTAATTTCACAGAACTGTATACTTAAAAATGGTAAAATGGCGAATTTTCATAAGATAGATGTATCATAATACATGTAAGCCATATATAAACCACAAAAAAAATTCAGTACACTTACTTCATTAAATTTATTGAGACAATTACAACAGGCAAGTTTTGAGGTCAGAAATAATAATATAAAACACTAAAAGATTTATCATTGTTTTATACGCACACAAGTATACATTGTTTCACACACACAAGTACAGAAGTTCACAGCTGTAGAAAGTCTCCCATCCTAGAGATGGCTTGAGTTCACCAAAAAGAGGTGGAGCTAACATAAAACAAGCATTTGTGTGGGGTCTCAGAATTGCAGTTCAGGGAGCACAGATCTGGGCAGCAACCCAGTGTCCCTCCAGTGGAACAAAAGTCAAGGATTTTTAAAGACAAAAGAGAATGCTTGTAAATGTTGTTTAGAAAGAAATCTTATTGTTGATGGTGACAGAAAACTAATCTTGGCTGAACATAATTGGTTGTCAAGGCTATCTCGTACCGTAGCAAGTTACAGGTATTCAGGCTGAGTCCTTGGAATACTTTGGTTTGGCCCAGTTCAGAAGTGCTTGGTTCCACCTGGTGAGGACCTTTCACAGTTAACTTTGCTTTTATACATTGAAAAGGGTGATTCAGTTAATAAGTTCATTTGAGAGAAAGAATTAAGCGTAGCCTTTTTAAAACTGTACATGTTTCTTCTCAGAGACTGGTGGCTGGGAATCTGTGAAGCTATGGTGTAACTGTGCAGTAATTTACATAAACCATTATGGAAGAACTTCATTTTCTAATATATCATTATTTGCTCAGAGAGTAATCCAGGTTTCAGTTCTCCATGCCATCTTCACATTTAAAGTTGTATCAGACCTTCTGTCTCTAACCCATTGTATCACCTCATAATTTATGTACATCTCATATCTGGAAGTATGTTTTCACTGCTTTGTTAGAATTGGCTCCACTCCAGTAAAAATCCCCATGAAAGTTCTAGTCTGTCCTGTTTTCTCCCTGGATAGGAACCAGGTCTTCATTTGGCATCATTAGCTTCAGTCTGTTTCTCGCATATTCTCACACATGCCTGGCTTTCACCATGACTCTTAATGATTGGGCAAAATGAACAGTGTACTAAATGTGACATCAGTGAATGACTATTTAATTAATGTTTTGTTTTAAAAAGTCCAGTCCTACAGCCTGGCGTATTTCCTTTGGTCATTTTATTGAATCACAACCTCATCATTTGGGTTCATTCCCCAAATCCCAGATTTTTAAAAAACATATTACTATTCTTATTTATAAACTGTAACAGAACCAAAACTTGCTTTCCCATTGGTACTGCCATTCTTCAGATAGCATAAGACAGAACTTAAGGTTATCTTTGCTTGCTCCCAAGCCTTCCTTCTTTCTGCTTTTCTAAAAAACCTATTAATCTTATTAAATGTAGATTACAAATATGTCTCATATCATTCCATTACCTTACATCTCCACTTTCTTAAAATGAACTATTATCTCTTCCTCAAACTCCTCCAATATCCTCCTGTTGGTTCTTCTGTTTGTCTCCTGCTACGTCAAATCCATTTCATACATAATGCTGCAATGATGACTTTAAAACCTCAATGAAATCATGCTACTTCCTTAAGTAGATTTCCACATCTCTTTGAGTAGCTACTCAAACCCTCACTATGGGCAACAGGTGCTTTGAGATCTGGCCTCCTCTTCTATCTTCAACTTTCCTTCAAAGTAATCACCCTCTTCAAATAGCCATGCTATCAATCTGGTTTATTCCATAATCTATCCCACCAGAAGTCTCCACACATACTATCATCTTCTTAGAATATTCTCACTCCTGTTTTCACTAGTCATTTTCTAACATTTTTTTTTTGAGATCTCAACTGATGGCTACTTTCCCAGGGAAACTTACTTTGACCTCAAGCCTGAATGTGGTCTCTTTTGAGACCCACAGTTTCAAAGCGCTTTCTTATTAGTCACAAAATTTATTTCCAATTTGGGTTTATTTGAATTTTGACTCTCCAATTGTTTAAAAATTCTAGGAGTGAAAGCGTTTTAGATGTCTATTTTGTTGCTATTACATCAGTTTTGCTTAGCAAAGTTCCTGTCCCATAGTCATGCCTTTAAAAAATCAGCCAAATAAGTAATTCAATATTACCGTTATTCCCGTGAAAACAGACAAATGAGGACTGATTTAAATTCTGTACCCTCCTCCAAACACAGATCTTTCATATAAGATCTGTGAAAATAAATTATGTAAAAGTATAAGAACAGATATAAGTAAACCTGGAAACAGGAAGACTTCTGGAAGTATGGCCCTTATATTTCAAGAGATAAAGTAAGTTATAGAATTATTTACACATAAGCTTTTAAATTATGTACCTGAAAGACAAACAAAACTGGAAAAATATTTATAATATAAATAAAACATTGGGGGATAATACACAATGAACTCCTACAAATCAATGAGAAAAAGTGAAAATTAGCCAAAAAAAAATTTGGATCTGACAAGTCTAAAATGAGACTCGCAAATGGCTGCAGCAAACCAAAAATTTTTGTGTTTTATAACAATAAAAAAACTAATTGAAAACACAAAATCTATAATACCAGACTATATTAAGATTATCAGACTGATCAAAAGTGTTTTCCTTTATCCAGCATTTAAAGAAAACACTAGATAAAAAGAAAACAGATCATTTCATGAAATTATTTAATGGTAAATTCATGAACTCAGGGAGAGTCTAGGGCAAAGCTTCATAAATGACACATTATCACTGGAAAAGCAAATCATGCTCTGCAATATAGTAATTATGAGGTATAGTAGAGTTCTATGGTCCTCAATCCATATGTCTAGTTCAATTTTGTGTCAGGCCACAAAATGGAGCTCCAAATGAAGACCTTCCTTGTATAGGCTATGGTTGATCCAGGCTGGACATTTAATTTGACCTGGCCTGAAATACAACTTGTACTTGTTATTGGTATAGAATTGGAGTTACCCTATATTCTCTGCCTATTAGAGTATTTGTCTAAATTTTCACTTACAAATTATACTACCTTATATTATTTCTCCATATCTATACCTGTACAGATATAGATATATAGATTAGATATATAGATACAGATGTAGATATACAGATATATAAATATATAGATATATATAGGTATACGTATATACATATACATATATACTTTTATTACTCTCTTTATATATATATTCATTGCATTCCTGCTCAACTAAGTTTGTTGCTTTATGTAATAATTAAAATTTCATCTAACACTGATAAAAGAAGATTAGGTATAAAATTCAGGTCCCTTCCAATTATGAAAAGGTTCAGGAGTCCTGGAGTTCCCAAGATTCTGAAATAAAACCTCAAGCTCTCCTATGCATAGAAAATAGGCAAATGATGTTTCTCTGAATTTGCTTGGTCTTGATGCTATATATAATGGGGTTCATGAATGGAGGAAAGAGAAAGTAGACATAGCTCATGGTAATGTGGATCACACGTGGTGCATGTTTCCCAAACCTGTGGATGAAGGTCAGGCCAATCACAGTAATATAAAAGACCAGAACACAGCTAATATGGGAGACACAGGTGTTAAGGGCCTTAGCTCGCTCTTCTCCAGAGGCGATGCCCATAACTGTCTTCAAGATTAAAATATAAGAGAAGAGAATAATCAGAGCATCTAGGAAGAAAGTCAAAGCAACCAGAATAACTGGATATACACGATTAAATGTAATATCAGCACAAGCGAGTTTCATGACATCTTGGTGGAGGCAAAAGGCATGGGAAAGAACACGGGAACGGCAATATGGGAACCAATAGAGTGGCACGATTGGGGGCACAAGGGATAAAAAGCCCCTCATTAGTACCCCCAGGCCTACCTTCATCACCCGGGAATTGGTAAGAATGGAGTTATACCTCAGAGGGGTGCGGATGGCGATGAATCGGTCATAGGCCATGGCAAGCAAGACACCAGATTCCACAATGGAAAGGGAGTGAATGAAGTAGGCCTGCAAGAAGCAGGCTCCATGGCTCATCTGCCGGTGATTCATCCACAAGACACCCATCACAGTTGGCATCGTGGTCAATGTCACCATCAGATCTGTGCCTGCCAGCATGGCAAGGAAATAATACATGGGTTCATGGAGGCTGTGGTCATCCTTGATGAGGTAGAGGAGAGTACCATTGCCAAGAAGCACAGAGATGTAGACAGCAAAGAAGGGGATGGAGATCCAGTGATGAGCAGCTTCCAGACCTGGGAAGCCAGTCAGCAAAAAGGGGGCAGCACTAATATTGGGCCACATAGTATGTCCACAGTTAGAGAGAAAATTTATGGAAGCTATGAACACAGAATTCCAGATTTTTTAGTTTTCACTACCTCCTCATGGGAATATATTACAGCAGCCCCAATCACAATCTTTACACTTAGGATAATTAATTTGTATATATATGTTTTTACAATGATTTTCTCTTAGCAGAGCACTAGAGATTTCTAGGCTATACTAAAGGAGAAGAATCTACTTTTTTCTTAACTTATATATAATAGTAGGTTAATGCTTAACATTTTCTCAATTAAAAAATGTTTAAAACATTAGGCCACACCATATGTATATGCTAGAAAATGTTTGAAGCAATAAAGGTTAAAAAAAAGGAAGAAGAAGCAGAAGGCAAATGTATACACACGGATAATCACATTGCTTAGTTACACTGCCTCTTGGTTTGATTGTAAATACATTGATATACTTGATATATTTAAACTTGATTTAATTTTATATTTGCAATTATGATACAGTCTTTTTTTGTTATTAGAAAACTTTGTTCTGTTTTGAAATTGAAATTCAGCATTCTATGGAATTTTTACAAAAGTCAGAAGCCCTTGTTGGAAAAAAATGGCCAAGAGCAGACAATGTCACACTTTCTCTAAATACATTCAGTTTCCTGCAGCCCATCCATGGGTCCCCCATTAAAAACTTCAAACCTGCTGTGATACATTTGTCCAAAGGGAGTCTCTGCTATTCTGTTGCTCACCCCAGGTGGGATATGTCCTTGATGCAGGCCCCTGCAAATTCTTTCTGTCTTCTCTGGACCGCATTTAACATCAGAAGGGCAAGAATTCATTCCATATTTCTGTTCCTGGCACTCACACACTACACACTCTAATTGCTGGAATGGTTACTTCTTTCTGTCTTATTTGAGGACTTATTCCAGACCTACCTTCTCAAAAAACCTTTGAAGAGTCCAGGTTAAAGACTTTCTGTTTGTAGAAATCACCTCCCCAGAGTTTCACCTTTTCAGCCCCTTGGGAGATTCTTTGATTTTTCCTTGTTCCTTTCTTCTTTTTTTTTTTTTTTTGATAGTAGCTGGGCCATTCTACTTGTCCCCAGCCAGGCTTTTCATGCATTTCCCTAAGGATGTGTTAGGAAAACTGGAAACTTAAATACTGCCCTTGTAGGGATGCCAGGGCTTGGTTATATGACCCCAACATCCCCAACACCAGCATTTATGCATGTCCTCCTATTGTCTATCTCAAAGGTCAAAGGAGTCATAAGTGCCTTTGTTACTCCTAGAATTTGTGAATTCCAATTGCATTTTTCTCTTTTTTTTTTTTTTTTTTTTTTTTGTTTCTTTGGAGAAATCAGTTCTAATTCACAGGAACCTCAACAGATTTGGGAACAGCAAGGTGAATGAAAGATGTTTTATATTGTATTTTAAAATTACTTCACTTACCATTGCTCATTTTGTGATAGGGCTAAGGTGACGAACATGTTCTTTTCATTAACAGAACTTAAAAATCTTACGGGGACAAGAAAGAAAATATGTGCCACAAATTTACAAAACACTATCATTACCATATCAATGTAACTGTGCTAGGGAGAGCACATAGAAGGTTATCTTAAGGATCTGGGGAAAGTTCTTAGAGTGGTATTTAAGCTGAGAATTGAATAATAGAAGAGTAAGGAATATAGTATTTTTTATAAGATAGGACACTAATTCCATGCAGAGAAAAAAACAAAAACCAAACCAACCAAAGAAAAACATGAGCACTAGTCAGGGGCTAAGAAAAAAATATGATGAATTTAAGCAAAAAAATTATATTAAATTTATACTAAGAATTATAGCATCTCTGGAACAATTCATGAAAGAAAGCTAAACACAAAATGAATCTGTGGTAGCAGGTTCTGATCACATAGGGTCTTACAATTCATGTAAGGAGTTTCGACTTTACCCAAATGACATGAGTATGAAATAAGTGATAGGGCCACACGTATAATCAGGTAATCTGGTTAAAGGTATGAGGAGCACATTAGAAAAGAGGTAGAACAAGTAAGGAGAATCAAGCTACAGTAATCCATGTGATAAGTGTGTTGGTGTGGATGTTATGGGGTGTTATCAGTAGAGTTGGGTAAAAGTGGATGAAAGAGAGATTCTGTGACTTAGAAGGAATAGAGGGGTACCTGGATGACTCAGTTGACGGTCCAACTTTGGCTCTGGTCATGATCTTGCGGTTCATGGGTTTGAGCCCCACATCAGGCTTGGTGCTGACAGTTCAGAGCCTGGAGCCTGCTTCACAATCTGTGCTTCCCTCTCCCTCTCCCTCTGCCCCTCCCCTGCTCATGCTCTATCTCTCTCTCAAAAATAAATAAACATTAAAAAAAAAAAAGACTAGAACTTAGTGATCAGTTGTATGTGTTATACTGTATGTGGTAGATTAAGGAGAAAGAATAGTGAATAATGACCTCTGCATTTCTGATTTTAGCTGATAAAGGGTGATTTCATTTACTAACAGGGATCACAGAAATAGAATGATTCTGTTCATTAATCAACAGTTGTTTTTTGATTGATTCTTTTGTGCTAAACAATGTTTTACACACTAGATTTGGAAAAGGGATAAAAGGAATCCATCCAGTTTAGGGCATTCTGTGTCTGTAAGCAGTGAGGCAGAGATGTCTCTTAGGCAGTTATATATGTCTCTATTCAGGACCTTAGCTTCCTCACTGTAGAATGAGGATGATAGGTCTGTGAAAAGAATTGTTGTGAAAATTTAATAAATACACCTAAGAATGATATTAAATGAGTTACTTTACATTGATGTTTAGCACAAATCATGGCAAATATTAAGACCTTGATAAAAGGTAGTTTTTTTTTTTCCTTTTCCAGAAGGGTGAAGAGCCACGCATGGATTGAAAATGAGGCAAAAGAATATACAATATTGACGAGAGAGTCTCTGAAGAGCCAGACCATAGACTCAAGCTAAGGTACGAAGTAAATGAAAATAGAAGGTATGGGAAAAGAAAAGATAATGTTCTGGAGGTCTCAATTTTTTCAGGGGAATGCTATATTGGGAATAATCAAAGGAGAAAGCTGGAAGGAGTGTCATCATTTTCAAAGGTATTTCACATTCTTTGTAATAATCTCCTTATTAGCTACATACTGCATCACATAACAGAATCATATTTGATAATTTTCCACTTTCTGATTATTCTTATTCCTATATTTTGAGTAATAATTGTCCAAATATTGTTATTCATTTTTGTTAATGTCAGTAATGTTAATAGTAATAAAACTGTCTTATATTTATTATATATGATAAAATTAAAATACATATACATATGCATGCCAGTAGCATGATATACTCTCTGAAATCCTTGGAGAAAAACTCTTAGGAGGTGCATTTTGTTATTCCTAATGGCTAAATGACGTAACCACGGCTCAGAGATTCAGTGATCAGCTCAAGGTCACAAACATTGTCAAAGAAGGAGACAGGAGTAAAGCTGCTGTTTTATCAAAGGCCACGCTATCTACCACAGCATACCATTTTTTTAATAAGTTTTCTCTATTCTTTTTGTTTGTTTATTTTTGAGAGAGAGACAGAGACAGAGAGATAGAGGTTGAGCAGGGGAGGGGAAGAGAGAGAGGGAGACACAGAATCCAAAGCAGGCTCCAGGCTCCGAGCTGTCAGCACAGAGCCCGATACTGGCCTCAAACTCTTGAACTGTGAGATCATGATCCAAGCTGAAGTTGAACGCTTCACTGACTGAGCCACCCAGATGCCCCGTTTTCTTTATTCTTAAAGATAAATTGGCATAAGTAAAATGACGGTATCAAAAAGAATGATAATGGTTAAAGTTTTAGCCTTTTTTAAAAAAGTTTTTTTAACGTTTATTTATTTTTGAAAGAGAGGGAGAGAGAGAGAGAGAGAGAGAGAGAGAAAGTGAACAGGGGGAGGGGCAGAGACAGGGGCATCTGAAGAGACAGAGAATCTGAAGCAGATTCTGCACTGACAGCAGACAACCTGATGCAAGGCTTGAACTCAGAAACCATGAGACTATGACCTGAGCCAAAGTCAGACGCTCAAACTGGTTTATATATACACAGTGGAATATTATTCAGCCATTAAAAAAGAATAAAATCTTTCCATTTGCAACAACACGGATGGATCTAGAAAGTATAAAGCTAAGTGCAATAAGCCAATAGGATAAAGACAAATACCCTATCATCTCATTCATATATGGAATTTAAGAAACTAAACAAATAAGCAAAGGGAAAAAAAAGAGAGAAATGAAGAAACGGGCTCTTAACTATAGGGAACAAAGTGATGGTTACCAGAGGGGAGGTGGGTGGGAAGATGAGGGTAATAGGGGATGGGGATTAAAGAGTACACTTATCATGATGAAAAAAATAATAGGGCACCTGCGTGGTCGATTCAGTTGAGCTTCCAACGCTTGATTTCAGCTCAGGTCATAGTCTCACAGTCTCATGGTTTGTGGGATTGAGCCCCACATCAAGCCCTGTGCTGACTGCTTGGGATTCAACCTCTCTCTCTCTCTCTTTCTCTCTGCTCCTCCCTTGCTCGTGCTCTGCCTCTCTTAAAATAAACTTTAAAAAAGGAAAAAAATAATGAAATGTTAAAAAATTTAAAAATAAAGTTAGAAAAAAATGATTTTTTGCACTTGTTCTTAAAATCTAACTCAAGGAGCTAATCTCCAGGTGCATTTAAGTATCAACATTTTCAGTTCCAGTGGTCCCCTAAAGAAATCTGTGGCCAGAAATATGAGAAACTATGCCCCAGCCCTATGGTAACTTATTTAAGCCCTTGTAAAAACAAAACCAAACAAACAAACTTTTCATTTTCTAATGTATCCTTGCTGTTTGCTCCCAGAGGTATCAATTCTTGATTTTCATGTTTGTATCTGCATCTGATTCTCCATCTCTAACCCACTGTTTCCTATCGTAACTTATGTATTACCTCATCTTGATTATTTTGTCTGGGCTACTGATTTGGAAATGGCTTGTATTTTTCTTCTTGGGCACACTCCAGTGAACATCACTGGGTAGACATGCTGATCTATCATTTTTTTCTCCCTGGGTGAGAATGCAAAGACCCATGTGTTCTATGAGCTTCTTCTATTTGTGTCAACTGCTTCAGTTTGTTTTTATTGTCCTGTATCTTCTTACCTTTCAGCAAATGTCATACAGGCCTACCTTTTAGTTTGATAATTTGCAATTAGGCAAAAAGATACACATATTAAAAATTGTTTTGGGGCACCTGGGTGGCTCAGTCGGTTGAGCGTCCGACTTCGGCTCAGGTCATGATCTCACAGTTTATGGGTTTGAGCCCCTTGTGGGGCTCTGTGCTGACAGCTCAGAGCCTGGAGCCTGTTTCAGGTTCTGTGTCTCCCTCTCTCTCTGTGTGTGTCTCCTACTGTCCTCTCTTAAAAGCTCAGTGCTACAACATAGAATATTTCCTTTGGTTGTTTTAATAGGTCAAACTTCATTTTTTGGATTCCTACTCATCCTCAAATTCCCACAATATTTTTCAAAGATGGATTTTATGCAGAATCAGCAATCATTTTGGGAGTTAATGACACTCACAGATTTTATATTTGTTTCTTCCCAAACTTTTCTTTCATATGTTTTTCTAAAATTCTACTAATTTTAGATCCTAAATATATCTTATATTTATCCACTAAATTTATCTTCACTTTAATAATTTTAACTGCTGGTATCTCTCCCTCTCTGAAATTGTCACAGTATCTTTTTTATTTTCTTGTGCGCCTCTTGCCTTACTGAAATCTACATCATACCTGAGTATATAAGTTGCAAACATCACTAAAATCATGTCACACTCTCACTTAGATATATTCAGTAGCTTCTTGTAACTCTCTGAGTAGACACCCAAATCCTAGCCATTGCCAACAGGATGCTACTGATTTGACCTTTTCTCTCTCTGCCCTCTCACTAGAGCTATTGCTCTCTTCGAGTCAGCCACATTCCCAGAAGGTTCCATGATCCATTCCAATGACAGCCTCCTCACATACTATTTCTTGTCTATTTTCACAAGCTAATTTCTAACCCACCCTCAAGTCTCAGTTGAAGACACACTCCTCAGGGAACCTTTCCTTTAGCTCAGTCTGGATGTGATCCTTTTTGGGACACACACTCTCAAAATAATTCTTCCTTTACATGTTCTCACTAGTCACAGAGATAATCTTAAATTTAGGTTTCTTTGACTTTTGCCCCCCCCCCCAGTGGGTTGGATCTAGATCAGGCAATGTTTTGTATTGATTTCCTTGCAGTTAAAGCATTTTTGTTTAGCATCATTCCTGTCTCATGCCTTAAAATATCAGCCAAACAAATGACTGAATATTACTGTTACCACCTTGAAAACAGAATCAATGAGGACTGATTTAAACTTCTTAATTTTCTCCAAATATTAACCTATTATAAAACAGAATATACAAAAAAAAACCTATGCAAAAAATGAGAAAACATATTTAAAAATCTGGAATCAAAGAGGTCTTTATCATATGGCCCCGAAATCTCAATAAAGTGAATAAAAATGAAGTTATTTGTGTATATAAAATTTTAAATTCTATACATAAAAGACAAATAGAAACTGGGATATATATTTAATATAAATGGCTCACTAGGTTCATTTATAATTAGTTCCCACAAATAAATTACAAAATTATGAACTCCCTAATAGGAAAATGACAAAAGAAATGATCAGAGAAGTCCAAAGTAAGCCATGCAAATGACTACCACAAATTGTTGATGCTTTTTAACATGAAAATTAATTGCATGTACAAAAACCACAATATCAGAACTGTACTTAATTTTCCAGACAGATTAAAACTTTTTCTATCCTCTACTTAGAACTTAAAGAGAAGAACACAGAATGACAAGGAAACAAATCAACTCCTAAACTTAACAAGTGGCAAATCTATAAATTCAAGGGCTGATAAGCTTCCTAAATGGCATTGTATCTTTAAAGAAATAGAGGCTTTTAAGACTTAGTGGAATTCCACAGCCCTCTGTTCAGAGAAACGTCAGATCCCTACCATCTGCTCTGGGCAATCACCCACCTCAGAGTTTAACTTCCAAATCTATGTTTGGATAGAAGACAGAAAAAACCATATTAAATTTGCTTGGTCTTGATGCTATAGATGACAGGATTTGTTAAAGGAGGGAAGAGGAAGTAGAAATAGCTTATTATTACGTGGACCACTGGTGGCACATTCTTCCCAAACCTGTGGATGAATGACGGACCAACCACAGTGACATAGAAGATGAGAACACAGCCAATGTGGGAGATACAAGTATTGAGGGCCTTGGTTCTCCCTTAACCAGAGGCTATGCCCATGACAGTCTTAAGAATTAGGATATAGGAAAAAAGGGTGATCAGAGAATCTAGGAAGATTGTTAAAAGAACCAAAATTACAGAGTAAAGTCTGTTGGAAGTTATGTCAGCACAGGCCAGTTTCATGACTTCTTGATGAAGACAGAAAGCATGGGAGAGAACATGAGAGTGGCAATATGGAAATGAGAAAAAGCTGCAGGATTACAGGGATGATGGATATGAAACCCCTCATAAAAGCTCCCATCCCTAAAGTTACAACACGAGTATTGGTGAGAATGGAAGTGTATTTCAAAGGATTGTGGTCATAGGCCATGGCAAGTAAGATACCTGATTCCATGATGGAAGGGGAGTGAATGAAGTAGGCCTGCAGGAAGCAGGCTCTGTGGCTCCTCTTCCGGTGATTCATCCACAAGACACCCATCACAGTTGGCATTGTGGTCAATGTCACCATCAGATCTGTGCCTGCCAGCATGGCAAGGAAATAATACATGGGTTCATAGAGGCTGTGGTCATCCTTGATGAGGCAGAGGAGGGTGTCATTGCCAAGAAGCACAGAGATGTAGACAGCAAAGAAGGGGATGGAGATCCAGTGATGAGCAGCTTCCAGACCTGGGGAGCCAGTCAGCAAAAGGGGCCAGCACTAATATTGGGCCACATAGTATGTCCACAGATGGAGAGCAACTTTCTAGAAACCTTTAAACCAGGAACCTGGGGAACCTGGACATTTTAGTGGTATTTTATTACAGAAGCCTCAGTCACAATCTTCATACTTGGAAGTAATTAATCGGTGTGATAAATGTAACTCCACAGGTATTTTCCTTTTTCTCCACATGAATAGTGGAGGTTTGCAGGTTATAGTTAGATAAGGAATGTTAGTCTGTCTCTAATTAGAAAAAAAATTAGGTTAATAGTTAAAATTTTCTCAAATTAAAAGAAACATTTTCATTCATTTTTCTTATAATATCAGGTCCTACTATTGTGTGTATGCTCAATATTTTCCTCCAGTAACAGTGTATAACAACACCAAAAAGATAAGTAAGTACAAGTGGTGAAGAATCTTAGTTGCTTTCTTGCTATGTTTGCTAAGTTTCTGGACACGTTTAACTTTGATTTTGCATTTATCTTTCAAAGTCATGATAAATACATACTTTTTTTTTCCAGAAAATCTTGACTTTGTTTTTGAAATTGAATGTTCACACATTTCATTCACACACACAGTCACCACCATCACTTCTGATTGCTTTCTTGCTTGAACAGATAGCCCTTTTTGGAGGTTGACTACCAGAAGCTTGGTCCACAGACCAGCCACAACTAACAAGCACAGGGACTTGTTAGACACGTGGCCTTAGACTGACTGTACCTCCAACCCACTGAACCAAAATTTGCATTTGATCACCATCCCTAAGTGATTCAGGTGCACTGTTATATCTGAGAATCACTGCTCTCAACATTTCATATTTATTCCATCTTTGGAGACATGTGCTTTTGGATTCTTCTACCTGGCTGGTTTCTTTGTTCCTTCCAAATATCCTCATACATTTTTTTCATAGCTCCTTAATTCACTGGTTCTCTTGTTTTTCCAAAATATTTTGACATAATTGAATGTTCATTTTCTTTCTCTATGTCTCCTCTTACCTCTTAGCTCCTGTTTCGTTGACGCTTAATATCTGATGAGCTGTTGCTCATGGGACTGGTCACATTACAATGTTCCTACAGCCTAAAGGTGTCAGTCATTTCTACTACATCCACTTTCTTGGTGGACACAGCCCCAGATAAAGCACCTATTACATTTTATCCTGCAGTCTTCCTTTACCAAAAATTCAGAAGTGGAATACTTCCTCATAAAATGTCCTTAGTATCAAAAATAAATCAGAATCAGGACAATTCACAAAGAACATAACTCTTGTATAAAAAAATGCTCTGAAGTTACATTTGTGTGGGCATGGTACTCATTGAGATAGAAATCACCAACCCTAGGTGTTCCCTAAAATTAAAGCACATAAAGTCATACAGAGGTTTATATTACTATTATTGTACCAATGTTCTACTCCTAAAAATTTGCTGAGGTTTAAAAACAGGGATGAGAAACCAATATATAAGAGGCAGAGAAAGGTAGTTGTGAGAGGTAGTAAATTAGAGATACCTGTTCTACAGGGAAAAAAAACAACAAAAACAAAAACAAAAACCCATAAAGTCCTGAATTTATTTAAGGAAAGGAATTCAGAATGATTAAACTGTATTTCCAGACTGCAAGCTTCTCCTTAAAAATTAATTAGGTCTTCTCAAAGATGGATAATGAAATGTCCAAGACCAACAAGGACATAAGTTCTTACTATTTTTATGATCAGAAAAATGTTTGAGAAACAAGGAGACTGTATTTCTCTCAATAGCTAGGCTTGGGTCAGAAAAATAACAAGATATAGAGAAATCTGTGATAGCTCCAAGAACTTAAAAAGCAGGACATGTTTCTGAGCCTTTGGAATAAAGAGAAAATCTGCCCAGGATGAAAAGAGGACTCTGATACTTATCCAGGAGCAGGTTGGGGGGAGGGCTCTAGGAGCACAAGATATAGTCATCAAACTGAAGCCACTATAGACAGTTTCCTCAGGGCTGGCACCATACTGCATGCACCTTCCCAAGCCTACATTATGTAGCAAAATTTCCAAAATCATGGCTTGGCTGCATATGGGTTTATTTATTGACAAATGTTGAGAAAATTGCATCAGATGCAGAAGAACTGGATAGAGATAGGAAAGCTATGGTCTTGAAATTGAGCAGCAGTTCCCAACTCAGAACATGTATTTTCTTTAGTGACTTCCTAAGGTTCTGGAGGACCTGTCTTATCAATATCTGATGAATTGTCACTCAAAGGGCACCATACATATGAAGGTATAGACAGCCAGTAGAAGCACCATTCCTTAGCATCATCTGGGATGAGTGGAAAGATGAGTATTTTGAATGTGCACAGAATTAGTAATCACACACCACATGATCATTGACTGTACCTATGTTGAATGCTGAGAAACTCATTAAATAAGTGCAGTCTCTGTCCTGAAGAATCTAACAACACACACCAGCAGAGTGTATAACTGGACTTGATCTCTGTGCGGTGTTATGCAAAGTATTGCCAATTAATGTTTCAACAGGGTCCATAATGATGAAAAGATATAGATAATCTACCAACCTGATTTTCAGGTTATGATGTTTTTCTAGGTAAATAGGATTCCTAGACTTGTAACAACACACACACACACACACACACACATCCATAGAAACAGCCCAAAGTGCTCAGTCTGAGAGCATAACTTGATTCTAAGTGGATATAGGGGAGGAAAAGAAGCAGAGAGGGCTCAGGTACAGGAGAAAACAATGGAGAGAAAAGATATGTGGACCTCAAAAGGAAATAATGAAGGGAGAATCCATCACAAAGTCCAAAGGCACAGGTAAACAGAGAGGACAGTGTTATTCCTCCTCCCCTTGGTCCGCTCTTCCCATCTATGACCTTCCTCCTGAATGGGATGAAGAATAGGCCCCAATAGGCACAAGGCCAGGTTCTCAGGTTTTTTATTCTCCCTAGTGAGTCTTACCTGCCATTTCTAAGACAGCAGTTCCCACAGTGTGAACACACACACACACACACACACACACACACACGCATGTGCTATTAGGATCTAATCAAAAACTATAAAATTGTACCCAGAAAAATGGGTAAGAGCACAATACAATGTCACATTTAATTTAGGGCATTCATGGCTATGGTGATGTGAACCCGAGGGTTCCAGACTAGAAAAGCCAAATCTACCATAGTTCTTTTAATACACTTATTGAAAAAAAAAAAGGAAGGAATCTATGAAGTAGATGTTTCCTACCTCAGCTAGGATGTTCCCTCTATGAAAGCCTCTGGAAAACATTCTTAAGTGTTTTTCTAGACTGCATATAACATCAGAAAGGAGAGGAGTCATTCCATATTTCTGTTCCTGGCACTCACCCACTCGTCTTATTGCTGTAATGGGGACCTGCTCCTGCCCTATTTGAAGACCGGGTTTAGATGATTCCTCACATTGCTTCCTCAGGAGGCCCCATCAGAATGCTTATAAATATAGAAATCACTTCCCCAGAGTTAGCTTTACAGCCACTAGGAGACCCCTTGATCTCTCTTCCCTCTCTCCTCTCTGAGAGTGGCACAGCTACTTTGATCTTATTTGCTTAACCTGTGCCACTTAATCAACGTCCCCAGGTCATTCATGCTCCCAAAGGATGTGGGAGGAAGACGGGAAACTCAGATACGAGCAAAGGTGGAATATCAGGACTTGGCTACATAGCCCCTTCCCCCCAGATCCTCAGCTTCAGGGTTTAAGAAATCCATGCATGTCCTTCTTACTGTCCACCTCAACTGCCATAAGTACCCCAGTTTCTCTCAGGGGTCATAGGTACCATTGTTGATCGTAGAGCTTATGAATTCCAGTTGCATTTTTGTCTTTTCTGTGTCTTTGGGGAAATAAGTTCTGATTCAGAAGAACATGAGTGAATTTCTTAATATACATGTTTATGGGGCCAGCCAAATTTGTCTTAAAAAATTACCTTATTTTTAGACCATTAGCCTTTTTATGTCAGCTTAACAACGAACAGAGTATAACATTATAGTGGGTGCCAGAAAGAAAATATTTACTGCAAATCTTCATCACTACTGCACAGATGATAGCATGCTAAAGGGAGCACATAGAGAATATCTCTTGGATCAGGGAAAACTTCCCAGAGGAAATGTGATTTCAGCTGAGAACCGAACAATGAGGATGGTAAGGAACGTAGTAGTTCCAAGGATAAAACATGGTAGTTGCAAGGATAGAGTTTAGTGCCAAAGAGAGAGAAAAAAAGTGCACAAGCCTAAGGTAGTAAAGAAATATGATGAATTCATGGGCACCTGGGTGGCTCAGTCACTTCAGCAACTGACTCCTGATTTTGGCTCAGGTCATGATCATGCGGTCCATGGGATTGAGCCCCACATGGGGCTCTGCACTTACATTGCATCAGGTTCTAATCATGTAGGGTCTTACAAATCATGTAAGGAGTTGTGACTTCACCATGAGAGCAATGAATGTGAAATAAAGGGGCAGGGGTCAAGATCAGATAATCTTTCTTGTAATTGTACTTTGGTTAAAGTATGAAGGACACATTGAAAAGGAGAAAGAGTGAGTGAGGAGAGTGTAGGATACAACTACAATAATCCAGGAGAGAAACAGTGTTGGTGTGGATGTGATGAGGTATTGTCAGTAGGGCTGCATAGAAGTGGAAGGGAGAAGGATTGTATGGCTTAGAAAGAGGAAATGTTGGTGGGGTGCCAGGGTGGCTCAGTAGGGTAAGCGCCTGACTTTGGCTCAGGTCATGATCTCATGGTTTGTGAGTTTGAGTTCTGCACTGGGTTTTGTGCTAACAGCTCAAAGCCTGGAGCCTGCTTCAGATTCTGTCTCCCTCTCTCTCTGCCGCTCCCCTGTTCATACTCTGTCTCTCTCACTCTCTCAAAAATAAACATTAAAAGAATTTTTTTTTAAAGAAAGAGGAGAGGTTGGTGACTGAAGGCAGTAGATTAAGGAGAGAGAATTGTTAAAGATGGTATCTGCATTTCTGATTTTATCTGGGTGGAGATATTAAAATAGGGATCACAGAAGAGACCGACTTTATTTAGTAATCAACAGTTATTTGTTATTTGACTCTTTTGCACTAAGCACTGTTTTACATACTGGATTTGGAGAAAGAATGAAGAGAATCATTCAGTTGAGGGCTTTGTGTGTCTATAAGCAGTCAGGTAAAAATGTCTCCTAAGCAGTTATACACGTGCATCTTGAGTTTAAAAAACAAATATGAGAGTAGGAGGAAGGACCTTAGAATGATCAATAATCAGATCAGATTGGAAACTGTTTCAAGTTACTAGAAGTAGTGATTAAGAGCATGGGCCCTGAAGTATGAGCGTAGGTATGAGCCCAAAGCTACTTCTTACAAGTTCTGTGTCTTTAACACTGGAGCTTCCTCATCTGTAAAATGGGGATGGTGGACGTAGTTGAAACAATTTTCGTGAATGTTAGTAAAGAATGATGGTCAAAACTGTGTAAGTTAACTTATATATATATTGGCACAAGTCCTGGAAAGTGTTCAGATCTACATAAGGGGTAATTCTGCTTTGTTTTGTTAAGTTTTCTCAGAAGAGTATAAAAGAATGAAATGTCTAGGATCAATTTAAAATAAATCCAAACAGGGACACCTATGTGGCTCAGTAAGTTAAGCTTCTGACTTTAGTTCAGGTCACGATCTCACAGTTAATGAGTTCAAGCCCCAAGTCAGACTCTGTGCTGACAGCTCAGAGCCTGGAGTCTGCTTTGGATTCTGTGTTTCTCTCTCTGCCCCTCCTCTGCTCATGCTCTGTCTCTCTCTGTCTCTCAAAAATAGATAAACATTAAAAACATAGATTAATTAAATTAAATTAAATAAACCCAAGCAAACAAACAAACAAAACATATAAGATAGTGATATAAGAGCCTCCAAAGAACTGAAAATAAAACCATCTAGGTTGTCAAGGCAAATGAAGACAAGAAGGAATCAGAAATAAAAGTGTCAGTGGACTGGATACCCTGTGTCGTCCCAGGAGAAAATGACATTGGGAGTGACCGAAGGAGAAGCTTGAAGGAGCATCATTTCCAAAAGCTATTTAAAACATATAATTATTATTCTTATTAGCTATGTATTTCATCATATGAAAGAATCATTATATATTTAATGATTTCCTACTCAGTGAAGTGTTCTTCCCTCCTATTTGAGTGTTGACAGGTCAAAATTTTCAGATGTTTGGCTTCGGCAAACTAATATAATTAATACTAACATAATTAATTATTGATACTAATACTAAGATAATACTAATAAAATTAATAGGACATATGAGTGCCAATAGCCTGCATTTTGTTATTCTTAACTGACAGATAATGAGGCTCAGAGATTAAATGACTTGTTTAAGATCACGAAGGTTGTAAGTGAAGGAGGCAAGAGGAGAGGTGCTTTTTTCTTCAAAGACCACATTCTTTCTGCCATACTGTGCTTTTTTAATTTCAACAAATTTTCCATACTTCCTAAGAATAAACTGATGCAAATAAATAAACTTACTAAATTCAAAGATATTACATGATTACAGTTTTAGCATTTTTAAATGTAATAGTGTGTTCCATACCTCTAGATATACCCCATCCATGTTATCTGAGCAAGTTTGAGAACAAGTATATATTGTAAAAGTTAGAATATAATTTTATACATAATAATAAGGTGAAGTAAAATTGGTAACTATTTCTATGAAATGTTAAATTTTTAAGATGTTTTTGCTTAGATAGATGATAAAAATAAAGATCATGCTTATTACATCTTGTTTACATAGTGTATAAATATGGAATTACTTTGTCTATTTCATTGTTTTTATTTGAATTCATTTCTAGGCATCACTCTATTAGAGATACTTATTATGTTAGACTTACTTATGTCACCATTGTCTTGATTTTTTTAAATGTATCTTTTCCCTTGCTTTTAAATTCTTGTTTTATATTTTTATTTTTAATTTTTGAACTGCTTGGACTACACAGACTTATTATTCTTTTCTCTTTCATAGAATTAATGGGAAAAACCTAGTTAAAATGAAGAAAAAAGCTAGGTGAATTAAGAATGAGAGCAAACTGGGATGCCTGGGTGACTCAGTCAGCTAAGCATCCGACTTCAGCTCAGGTCATGATCTCACAGCTTGTGAGTTCAAGCCCCATGTCGGGCTCTGTGCTGACAGCTCGGAGCCTGGAGCCTCCTTCAGATTCTGGGTCTCCCTCTCTCTACTCCTCCCTCACTCACACTCTATCCTGTGTCCCTCAAGAATAAATAAACATTAAAGAAATTTTAAAAAGGAGAGCAAACAATGATAGAAGATCTAAATCAATGATTTTCTTTTTTGTTGTTTATTTATTTATTTAAAGAGCGAGCACACACAGAGAAGGGGCAGAGAGAGAGAGGGAGAGAGAGAATCCCAAGCAGGCTCTGCCACGGTCAACACAAAGCCCAAGGTAAGGCTTGATCCCATGACTGTGAGATGATGACCTGAGCTGAAATCAAGAGTTGGACACTAGAGGCGCCTGGGTGGCTCGGTCGGTTAAGCGTCCGACTTCGGCTCAGGTCATGATCTCACGGTCCGTGAGTTCGAGCCCCGCGTCAGGCTCTGTGCTGACTGCTCAGAGCCTGGAGCCTGTTTCAGATTCTGTGTCTCCCTCTCTCTCTGCCCCTCCCCTGTTCATGCTCTGTCTCTCTCTGTCTCAAAAATAAGTAAACATTAAAAAAATAAAAAAAAAAAAGAGTTGGACACTTAAGTGACTGAACCACCCAAGTGCCCCTAAGTCAATGATTTTTCAAAGGTTATTTTATAAATAGCCATCTTCAAAGGAGAAATAAATTATTTTACAAGAGAATCTGTTGGTTATAGGAAATTACTCTGGGGATCCTGACAATTCCTTTTCCAGTAAATAAATAAATAAATAAATAAATAAATGTATGGCATGGACTAATTATTGATTGAATACATTAGCATTTTATTTGCCAACACAATTTTCTATAATTTTGCTGAATGTACACCATTCTCCCTAGCCCTCTTTACCTCATGATGAACTAATAAAATATAGCTTCTCTTCCTGTATTGCTCATGGACAGATTCTCATCATGTTTACCCCTGTATGGAATAAAATGCCTGGGAAGCCCTGGGAGAGCTTTCATTAAATATCTTAAGTGTTTTAAGTCTGGAAAATTACAATATTTCCTGAAAATAGTTCATTTCACTACCATCCCCTCAATCCAGAAAAAAAAAAAGACAAAATGTTGCCCCTGCATACATATTGGAATGCTTCCTTGACTAGTATCCCTTTTCCATTAGGCATATGTTGACGTTCTGAAGTGCATATCACAGAAAAAAACTTCAGGTGTCCAAGAAATGGAACTTTATTTTATTGCAGTGGTTTGAATTCCTCAGCCCATAAGTTTGAAGACACCACATATTATCAACTCAGAGCTTTCTCATTAATCCATGGTGGGCATCTAGCTATGCTGACACTGCTGGAATCCAAGCGCTTGTTTGGCCATGGGTTGTTTTGGTGGCAAGACCTCTCTTGGTCTGAATATCTTATTCTCATTTCCTTCCGATCCACTTTAGTGACATGCAGTACCGTTAGGGTTTTCTAAGACCCTCTGTCATCTCTGATGCACTCTCAAGCACACAAGAAATTTTTAACTATTTTCCACAAAGTGTTGGGAAACTCTTTCAAGCTATTTTATTCCCCTATCATCGTATAGACTCTGCAGCCATTTCAAATATCATTGACCTCAGTTAACCATGAAGACAAATAATACTGACAGACTAAAAAATGACAGTATACAGCAAACCAACCTACCAAACAAAGCACCAGGACTAAGGTCAATGTCCCTGGGAGTATGATGGGGGCAAGGGGTGAAGAATCAGCATGATGAGTCTGTGTCATTTAAATGACAGGAATGCTGGTCCCTTTGACTGTGAGCCACATTGGCTTTCTATAGTCCATGCTCCCAAGAAACACATCCCACAGTGGGGACAGACTCCAAGGTAAATAGATCAGAATCAAATGCTATGCAAAGAGAGAAGGCGATTGATGCCATTCCTTATCTGCTTGGTCTTAATACTATAGATGATTGGATTCATAAATGGGGGGAAGAGGAAGTAAATATAGCTCATGATAATATGAACTACATGTGGCACATATTTCCCAAATCGATGAATAAGGGTCAACCCAGTAACAGTAACATAAAAAACCAGAACACAGCTAATATGGGAGACACAAGTGTTTAGAGCCTTAGCCTGCTCCTTACCTGAGGCAATCCCCATGACAGTATTAAGGATTAGAATATAAGAGATCAGGATAAGCACAGAGTCCAAGAAGCCAGTTAATGAGACCAGCACTATAGGATAGAGTCTATTGAAGGTGATGTCAGCACAGGCCAGTTTGATCACATCCTGGTGTAGGCAGAAAGCATGAGAGAGAACATGGGATCCACAGTAGGGAAATCCAGAGAGGGTGATGATTACGGGCACAATAAGTATAAATCCCCTCATTAGAACCCCCAGACCTATCTTCACCACCCTAGCATTGGTGAGGATGGAGGTGTATTTCAGGGGACTGTGGATGGCAATGAAACGATCATAGGCCATAACAAGCAAGACTCCAGACTCCACAATAGAGAGTGAATGGATTAGATAGGCCTGAAAGTAGCAGGCTCCTTGGCTGATTGCCCTGTGACCAAGCCACAGAACACCAAGCACGGTGGGCATTGTTGTCAAAGTCACTCCAAGGTCTGTGGCTGCCAACAGAGCCACAAAGTAGTACATCGGCTGGTGGAGAGTGTGGTCTTCTCTGATAAGGTAGAGGATGGTGCCATTGCCAAGGAGTATGGACACATAAATGACAAAGAAAGAGACGGAAATCCAAGGATGAAATATCCCCAGACCTGGAAAGCCAGTCAGTAGAAAAGGGGCAGCACTGATGTTGGACCACATGGTGGATCCCTGAGAAGAAACAAAAAAGCTCTCTCTAGACCAACCCTGTGCAGTAGGAATATAATTTGAGCCATATGTGTGATTTTACATATTCTAGTAGCCACATTAAAAAGAATAATAAAAGGGGCGCCTGGGTGGCTCGGTCGGTTAAGCGTCCGACTTCAGCTCAGGTCATGATCTCGTGGTCCATGAGTTTGAGCCCCGCGTCGGCCTCTGTGCTGACAGCTCAGAGCCTGGAGCCTGTTTCAGATTCTGTGTCTCCCTGTCTCTGGCCCTCCCCTGTTCATGCTCGGTCTCTCTCTGTCTCAAAAATAAATAAACAAAAAAAATTTAAAAAGAATAAAAAGGAAAAAGTCAAAAGTAATTTTAATACTACATTGTATTTAATCCACCATCTCTAAAATACAGTCCATCTATATCTGTATCTTTGTCCATCTCTGTTTCTGTCATCTAGTTTATTCTCCTCTCTATGGTGAAAATATTTTATACTGTAGGAAAGAAGTCAGTCTTTTCATTTTGGATCCACCATTCACAATATGTGTCCACTGATTCTCCAAATAGGAATTGGTGATACCTACCTATATGAGGGACTTGACTTGGCATTAAGGACAAAAACCTCATGGTCTTGTCACAAAAATAAGCTCTCTTTCGATGATACCATATATAC
The DNA here is from genome assembly GCF_027475565.1 of Acinonyx jubatus. Taxonomy (NCBI): domain Eukaryota; kingdom Metazoa; phylum Chordata; class Mammalia; order Carnivora; family Felidae; genus Acinonyx; species Acinonyx jubatus. The sequence continues at coordinate 52,680,230 of NC_069390.1, read as the reverse complement.
TTGACTTATAGCTCACACTATAATAATTTGTGTGGGTAAGTATATTATGCAACCACACAGGGCCAACTCACTCAGAAAACCCCTGAGAGGGGTGCCTGAACCTTGTCCAGGTACCTCCTAACCCCATGGGACTGTTATATTACTAAACTTTTTGCTTCAAGGAAGCATTGCTTTTGGTGCTGAAGACAACAGATGGAAACTTAGAAGTGACTATTTCTTTTCAATTCCTAAATTCTACCTGAGGTAATCATATTTAGCTCATTAAAATGAAATAAGCTATTATTAAAAGAAGATGCAGGGTGGAGGTAATCATATTTAGCTCATTAAAATGAAATAAGCTATTATTAAAAGAAGATGCAGGGTGGACCTAATCTAATCATACCCTTAAAAGCAAAGATTTTTCACAGACTAGTGATGGAATGAAAACCCAAGTATTTCAAAGTTTGAGAAGAATGTGACAGATAGTTGCTAGTTGGAAGATGTAAGAGACCACATAGGGAGGAATTCAGGCAGCTTCTAGGAGCAGAGAGAGATCCCAGCTGACAGCCTGTAAAAAATTAGGGACATCAGACTTATCGCCATAAGGAAATATATTCTGCCAACAACATGAATTAGTTTGGAAGTGGATTCTTCCCTAGAACCTTCATACAAGACCCCAGCCCGGCCACTGCCTTGACTATAGCTTCAGGACACCCTAACAGAGACCCAGGCAAGCCTACCAGACTGTGACCTACAGGACTGTGGTATTATAAACAAGTCTTGTGTTAAGCAGCTGTTTGTGGGAATTTGCTGCACAGCGATTGAAAATGAAAACAGTAGCATTAAATATTAAACTAATATATAAAATCTATGAAAGTTAATGTGTCAATTAGACAATCTAAAACAAATTGCCCCGTGGCAAAGTCCTATAAAGCCTCAGTGGCTAACATTACACAGTTACTTTTCCACTCATATACGTGGTTCAGTTCATTTCATTTGGCTGTGGTTGGGCACATCTGGTGATTTCTGCCTTCTTGCACTTGCACCTAACATTCAGCTGGATGTAATCTCCATCCTGTCATCTTCCTATTCCCTCCTTCTTATGTCCATTACAGTTTGTGCGTGTGTGTGTTTAAATCTTATTCCTCACTTTGCTCTCTCCCTGTAGCTAAGTCCCATATGTCTCTTCTGCATCACCCAGGCTCCTGCACAAAACTTAATGCAAAATGTTTTGTCTTTTACATCATATTACTAGCGTCTCAGACCTAGGGGCTCTAATTAACTCACCCAATTGAAACATGGATGTATTTTCAATCCAGTGCTAACATTGCTTTCTTTATTGACTGCTATGGGAATGCATCAGCCTTCCTGGAAGCAAAGACACATTTTGACATAGATTATCTGGTCATTAATGAAATTTTAGTAGTCTTATTTGTAACACAGTGATGCAACAACTGGATGGTAAGCTGACGTTAAATTGAGTTATGTATTGACATTGACTTCCAAATACTACTTACTGATATACTAATTGGCTAATGTGTAAGCTGATTGATCGAAGCACAGCCTTTACCAAACAAATGTCCAATTAAGAGTGACCAATAACTCACCAACACCCTGCATATGTGGTCACCCTCAGGCCCTCCAAACTCTAATATTTTCTCAAAGGTGGATATTCCTGACCAGTCCTGACTCGGTCTTACCCCCAGTGGAGCTCTTACACTGTGACCACCCCAAATCTTAAAGGAATGGCAACTCTTAAGGTTAGGCATAGAGGTAAGAACACACACACAGAGTTTTGTCCTATAACTGAGACTTCATCAAATTACTGAAGGCAAAAAGCACAAAGAAGAGGAAGGGGAGGACAGAAAGGCAACATAGGGAGATATGAGAGAAAGAAAACTGAACATAGAGAATAGCATGAAGAGGAGGAAAAGATGTGATGTCAGAACCTGTATATGTCATGATGGCCCTGCCCTGCACCTGTACTCCCAACAGCAGCCTCTTCCTCTTCCCACCTCTTCCAAAGAATATTCCTGTTGTAGGAAAAATAATATTTATAGCCCTGGGCTGCCAAAAAGGTCTAGGTAGCAACCTGGATCTCTCGATTATGTGTATATGCACCCATGATTTAAAAATAAAACAAAACAAAAGAAAAAAAGCACTGCATATCTCAGAAAATCAGTGTTTCCTAGGGAGTTTTTCTTTTTAGGGAACATTTCTGTTAGAATCTGTTACGCTGGACACGATCCATGGATACACATAGCTTTCCTCAGTTCTCTATTCACCATCTTGTAACATCTACGTGAAGGAAGAGTATTCCAAGAAGAGCAATCTTTATTTTCTTCCCTATTCTCTCCCTCTCATTCTCTCATGGTCACCCCAGCCTTACCTGGGGCACCAGGAATTAAGGGCAGAGGCAACTGTGGTCTTGATATAGAACCTGATGCAAATGTTATCTTTGAAGAGTGCTAGTAGGACTAATTGGTAAAGTTATTTGTATAGGAAAACGCTTCCCCAGGGTCCCTTTGGCTGCTGAATAATTAGGCTTCTGAGATATCTTCTCCTGGCCTCCTCTGGGGAAGTAGGAGGACCCACAGAGCTGTGTCCTGTAACCCCACATTTTTGCTACAGACAGAAAGCAGGATTATAGCTTCTTCTATTATAGCTTCTTCTTCAGATGCAAGTCGTGCTGTCAAATCACCTTTGTCCTTTCTGATCTCTACCTGAACAGAGACGATACCAACAAAACTTCATTTGCCTTTGTCATTCCTGAATCCAGGAACAAGGAATCTCGTGAAATTTAAGTGAAGTTTGATAATTCCCTGACAATTACCTCCCCTTGGTTTCAAATGAGATGACTTATTATACAGTATTTCACACATGTATTCTTTTTTTATGTTTATTATTTTTTTTTCTTTTAGAGAGAGAGGGAGAGAGTGAGCATAAGTGGGGAAGAGACAGAGAGAGAAAGGCAGACACAGAATCCGAAGCAGGCTGTAGGCTCTGGGCTGTCAGCACAGAGTGGGATGTGGGGCTCGAACTGACCAACTGCGAGATCATGACCTGAGCCAAAGTTGGATGCTTAACCAATTGAGCCACTTAGGCGCCCTTCACACGTGCATTCTTAAAGTGATATCATTTCACAAATGAGTGCAGTTACTGATGAATTCTTTGAAACAGTAGGCTTTTTATCTTTCTCTTAGTAAGTCTTATCCAGAGATAATAGTTCTTGCCCTCGGAATATAAGTCAAATAAAAAAAAATCTTCTTTTACTGTAAGTAATAAGGAATTTTACTTAAAATAAATTTTACTTTAAGTAATAATGAATAGTAATAATAATAAATAATAATGAACTGAAGTAGTGGAGATGGAGAAGGTGTTCTTTCCATCCTTAACTTCCTGTGATAATTTGTACTTGAGTAGAAAGGGCTGTAGTCACATTCTGGCATGGATAAGGATCTGATGAGCTCTCTTGTCTTGTCTTAGCCTCGTCTCCTAAATTTGTCCTGGAGTCTAGCCCAACTGTGAGAAATTAAAATGAGAACGGGTGCAATGTAGTGAACCATACGAGTCACAACTTAGCTTCTGACATTTCAGATTCAGTTAAGTTCCTCTTGAACTCTCCTCAGCCCATAAGTCTTTCTCAAAGTCAGTAGGATCTGAGAAGTCACAATTAGTAGGAGTCAGTCTCTGAGAATGATTTGAGTCTGAATTCCCTTTCCCTGAAAACTCTTTGCCAAGTGCAAACTTAAAGGTGACTTGATTTGGAAAATCATATTTTGAGCTGAAAATGAGGTAAAATAATGAGAACATAAGACAAACAACAAGAATTCCAGCATTCTCTCTGTTTCATCAGTAGGAAGATTTACCCTCTCATCCACAGAACTTCACATCGCTTGTGTATAACTATTTCTGGAAGCACCACTTTCTCTAGAACAGATGGAAGTCGTTTGCTGCAAGACACCCCAGTCAGGATAACTTCCAACATGAGGCATAGGACAAGTCATTGGAGAATGGGAGCAGCTGTTAGCCTTTATCAACCAACACTCCAAACAGCCAGGTTTGAGGGCACTGGGAGGAAGTGGGTGGGGCACCATTTCCTTAAGTGGCCATTATGGCTCTGCTCTGCATGGGTTTTCCAAACCTTATTCATTCCTTTCATATTCCCTGCAATACTGCCTGTGAAGTACAGAATCCCAGAGGCATAATCTCTCTGATTTGGGAAGACTTCCCATTTCAGGTAGTGAAAGCCTTTCTTTGACGTAGTGTTTCCCGACAAAGGTCACACCATCAGTGCCTGTCTCTTGTGGGTCACAGAGCTCAATCTTCATGAGACTATGTGTTTTGAAGATATTGAGACAGCTTCATTAGTAAAAATTCTAACTTTCTGAGTTAAAATATTTTCCTCTGGCCTTACCTGGCAATGGATCTCAGCTCTGGCGTCATGCAGTTTTTAAGTCCTATTCCTACCCCATAATATTCACGATATATATGAAGGTAACATTCAGGCATTCTAGGTACCTTCACTACAGATTCAGAGAAGTCTTTTTCTTGGGAATTTTTTACTATTTGTTGATCAAGGAGCAAGAGAAAATAAAAGGGTAGGCATGGCAAGAAGATAATCAAAGACATAGTTCCAGCTAGAGTTTAGCTTTAGAAAGGAAAGAGTTGGTATTTGCCTGTGGTCTGCTTCCTGGGGAGCAGGGACCATAATCTTGGTGAAGCAGTTCCAATTGACTTGAGAATAATAACCTGAATTAAGCAGCAAATGTGAGTGATGAGTAGCTAACACTCATAAGGGGCAAAGAGTAGGTACACAGTTCTATAAAGTGATATGGACAAAGCAGCAATCACATCAATAGCATCTTCTGTATATTCTTTCTCCTGACTCATCTACTTCCTTCTTTGCCCCATTTGTAATGTAATGTAATGTAATGTAGACACAGTGTCCACCCTGGGAGGATATTTTGACTTGAGTCACTTTCTCTTCCCAACTCATCAGAAAATCTCAACCAAAATGTGCAAATCTGTTCCTTCAATCCCTCAAGTTTTGTTCATAATAAAAGGATGGAGGAAAAAAAAAACATTTCTTCCATTCAGACAGACCAGTTAGCCATTGGTAGATGTTCTGGATATGGTACCAACATCAGAGCTAACAGTGGAATAGTAGGATATGAATGAGGGCAAAGATGGAAGGGAACACTGACTATGTCTATTTCCTCTTTTTTATCCATTGTTCCTCTTATCACAAACTAGTTTTTCATAAGTTAGCAGTGTCTTGGGAAATAAATACACCTTATTTTTTTAATATTTTTTAAAATATTTATTTTTGAGAGACAGAACACAAGCGGGGAGGGGCAGAGAGAGAGACAGAATTCAAAGCAGGCTCCAGGCTATGGGCTGTCAGCACACAGCCTGACATGGGGCTTGAACCCACAAACTGTGAGATCATGGCCTGAGCCAAAGTCAGACACTTAACTGACTGAGCCACCCAGGTTCCCCAAGCTTATAATTCTTGAGACAAATTCATGGTCATTTGATGGAGAGGGGAGGAATCAATGATATGGTGGGGATGATACGTGATTACAACACTGAGTGAGGAAGAATTCATACTTCTTTACTGGAAAGTTACAGAACATCAGTGGTCAGACATACAGGTTCCCACAATTTGTGTGAATTCTGTGGAGCAGTTCATGGGAATGACATTGTATATAAACAGACCAAACTTTATTTCATGCAAACCAACTCATTATTTTATATCCTTATAACTCCGTTCCTATCTGCCACCTTTCTAAAACCCTAAAGATACGTATTATAAATACATTATAGACACAACTATAAACACCCATGGTGTTGTTATCACAAAAATTGAGTGGCAAACAGATATTAAATATACAATAATTTTCTTTAAGAAGAATTGCACAAACTAGATTAGACCAAAGACCTGAGCTTACAGAGATAATATAGGGAAATTTTTAGCTCTACTTTGACAATTATTTTACCAAGAGATTTGATCATGGGTGTTTGATATGAGATTTCTTTGCTCCACTGCCAAAACCCAGATTTCTTACATTCTGTGCGAGGGACTAGGATGGTTAGTAAAAAGGCGAAGAAAGCCACTCCGGATCTGCTTGGTCTTGACACTATAGAATATAGGATTCATTAGTGGAGGGAAAAGAAAATATACATAGCTCATAGTGAGGTGGACAATATGTGGAACCTGCTTCCCAAACCGATGAATCAGAGACAATCCAATGACTGTGACATAGAAAACCAGGACAGAGCAGATATGGGAGACACAGGTGTTGAAGGCCTTGGCCCTCTCTTCTTTGGAGGCAATTCTCAGGACACTCTTGAGTATCAATACATAGGAGATGAGGATGATCAGAGAATCCAGCACAAATATAAAGACTACAAGCACAACTGGATACAGCCGATTGAAGGTGGTGTCAGCACAGGCCAGTTTGATGACATCCTGGTGAAGGCAGAATGCATGAGAGAGGACATGGGAATGGCAATAGGGAAAAAAATAAAGGGGTACAATTGGAGGGATAACAGATACAAACCCCCTCAGCAGAACTCCCAGTCCAATTTTCAGCACTTGAGTATAAGTGAGTATGGAGGTATATCTAAGGGGGTTGCGAATGGCAATAAAACGATCATAAGCCATAGCAAGCAAAACACCAGACTCTACAAAGGCAAGTGAGTGTATAAAGTAGGCTTGAGAAAAACAGGCTACTTTCCCAATCTCCCTGTGATCCAACCAGAGGACTCTGAGCACCGTAGGCATCGTGGTTAAGGTCAGCCCTAAGTCTGTGGCTGCTAGCATGGCCAGGAAATAGTACATAGGTTCATGAAGATTGTGATCTTCCTTAATGAGAAGGAGGAGGGTGCTGTTGCCTAAAAGGACAGAGATGTAGATGAAAAAGAAGGGTGTGGAAATCCAGTGGTGAGCTGCCTCCAAGCCTGGGAAACCAGTCAACAGGAAGGAACTGGAATTTCCGTTCGGCCTCTCGTCGGGTTTATCCAAAGACATGTCTTTTTTTTCTGTTATTACCACAGAAATACAGCTCCACTTTCAAGGTATCCCTCCAACTATATCGTCTCAGAATTCTTTCTAAAGGTAATAATGACATCAATATAAGCTATTGTTTCTCAAAACATATTCTCAAAACAAGTTGTATCTTCTGTGTTCTTAACTGCATATTCCTGGGACCATCCCTTAACTACTTAATTAAATCCTTGGTGTTTCATACGGTCATCTGCATTTTAACAGTCTCCCCAGGAAATGTTTAATCCATACTACATTTAGAAACCATCTATATCAACTATTCAGACTTCACAGAAAAAGCCCTATTTTGTGGATTTCAAGGAACCCAACCTTGACCTAACTATACTTGTCTTCATGGTGATTCCTAACTCACATTATCCTGTATATGTGTGACTTTGAATTCTCAACAAAAGTTCCAGGGGTCTAAGAGAAAAAAAAGGCATGGAAAGAAAAGCTGTACCACTACCACTGTTGCTAAGGAGCAGACAGATATGAGGAAGAGGTGCTGTGCCTTCCCAATTCATGGATCTGTGTTGGAAAAACAAACATTACATTTTAATTAGCCTCCCCCTGGATACTACATAACTTTTAAATATCACTACAATAGCCTAATTTTAAGTTAGATAATTATAGACCCTGGAGCTGGAATAAATACTTAAGCAAGCCAAGGACATGGCTCATTGACTTTATCCTTCAGTTTGAAAAAAAAAAATTATCTTATTTCCATGTAATTTCCTTCTCCCTCCCCATTATTTTTCTGTAGACCCACCCTAGTAACTCCCTAAAACCTGATTTCTCCCCTTTCAAGCTCTCCATTTGTGTGAAACATCCACCTTCTTGATCTCCTTCCTTCTATATCCAGCTGTGGGCTTCTGAACCTGTCCTACCCGTAATAAATGAGAGCCCTTCTGCTGCTTAAACAGAGTTGCTTGTTAGTGGAAGGAAGAGTTATGTCCCTTAAGAAGGTTTCATTGTCTCTTCTGCTACTAGATTATGGACTACTTGAATATAGAAACTATGTTTTATTTGCCTTACTCAACACCTAGTGAAGTACCAAACATGTTGTGTATACATACACACATATTACATACATACATCAATTATATGTAAATACATGTATACATACATACACATATACATGCATACACATACATTTATACAATTATGCATATATACATTAATTCACCCAATATGTTTTCAGCATCCACTATGTGATAGGGATGGCATATTAAGTACTGGGATTAAATGCTAATAAGACAAAGTCATGGATTTTATAAGCCATAAATTAGGTTAGAAAATAAATAAGAAATATTTAGATAAATATAAGTGCAATTTTAAAATAAAACAGCACTATTTAATAGAGATTGATTGGGATGATATTGCATACAGTTTATTAATTTGGATGATCTGTCTCTGAGGAGGTGACATTTGAGCTAAAACCTGAATAACAATGAAGGTTGGCCATATGAAGATCGGGAGGAAGACTCTTCCATTTAAAAGGGAAAATTAGCATGTCTGTAGCTTGGTGAGCAAACAAGACAGAGACAATAGGTACTTTCAGAGACCTAGGTGGTGGTCAAGGGTCTTCTTATAGATAACATAGGGCCTTATAGACAACACTGGAACTCTATTTTACTACAAATGTGATGAAAACACATTGGACAATGTAAAAATCACAGTGGAGGAGGGCATAGTGACATACTGAAATCTGCATTCTTAAATTATCAGTTGGAATGCTTTGTGAGGAATGGATAATCAAGCAAGATCCAAGAAAGGATAGTAGTTAGAACACTATCAAAATAATCCAAGCTGGGAATGGTGATTATGACTAGGAAAGCAGTGGAAATAAAGAAAATTTAAACAGATATAGATACATTTTTTAGGTGGTACCAAGATTTGCTGATATATTGGAAATGGGAATGAGGGAGAAACAAAATAAGACTGGCTCATTTCTTTGTGTGTGTGATTTATGGCTTGAGCAAATGGAAGGATGGTGAGGTCATTTCCTCAATGGAGTAAGTCTGAAAGACATATATTTACTCACAAGGAAATCAAGAGTTATCAGTAAATATGGTTGAATTGGAGCAAATGGATGTCCTTTTTTTTTCTTTTTACATACCAGAACAGTTTATTCAAGCTTTTTTCCTAACTTAAAAACAGATATTCTCATTCAAGTATGCTTCTTTGAAGTTATTTTGCCAGTGGAAACCAACACCCTTAAGATGTTCTCAAAGAAAACCATCCTCTTACCTTGTACCTGTACAGATGAGATTGAACTGCAAGCTTCTAGCAATGAAGTGGTGCCAGACAACTGGGCATGAGATGTGGATTTAGCCCTTTGGGGCTGACACTAAGCAACATAAAATTGGCAGAATCATTTCTCATTCTCCACACTCTGTCTTCAGGATTAAGATACATAAATTTAGAGTTTATTGAAAATATAATGAGTATTGTTAATTTTTCAGTCACTGGATACAAAGATAATCCCACATAGGTGTTCCTCTTCTTAGGTATTCTAAATACAACCTCATTCCCCTTACTTCTCTGACTCTTAAGCAATGATCTTAACCCAATGTCTTAAGGCAATTTTGTGAAGAATTCTCATTGTAAAAGAATATGTAACACAGTAATATAAATCACGGTAAAGCTACTAAAAATGGAGGAGAACCATTCTATTTTTCCAATAACCTTCAATTCAGCTTCCTCTTCTCTATTTCCAAGAATTCCATTCAGATCTAACTTGTACTTGGTGCTATGAGAAATTCACATGTGTTCAGCTAGGAGCTTCTCTTAGTTTCTGAGAAGTACATTGAGGAATGATTCAAAAGCTGAGTAAAGACCATAGGGGAGGAAAGAGGTTATGAAAATTTGGAATAGCACTAAGAAGAAGAATATATAGTTGACTAAATTCAGGCAATCTTCTACCATTTACAGCTATAACCATTCTCTACCTCATTTCCATATAGTGTGGGATTAGAGGTGCCTCTGTGATCATCCCCTAGAAAGGACAGGAGACATGTGAGAGGGCCAACCATATTCATACCATGGAGCACGGCAGGTGTCTCATATGCCCAGATACCTTTCCAAGTGCTACCAAATTCACTGAGATCTGTGTACTCATAGAGAGCCATAAGCTATAAAAATCCTTTCTTTCTTCTTCCCTCTGTTTTCTCTCTAGATAAGCTTATAGAGGAGTGCCCTAGTACCCTTTCCTATATATGCTGGGTGTTTGCCCATACTCACATGCTGCCTCGCTTGGATGTTAGGGATAAAGAACGGTGTTCTTGGGTCCTGCCTGGGGACTCAGATCACATGGCTCCTTTTCAAAGTCAGTTAAGAGATGCAGTCAGTTGAGGCTATTAATGAAGAAAGCACCTCCCCAGAGTTTTCCCTTTTCCAGCCACTGTAGCTCTTAAAAAGCATTTTCTCTATCTTAACCCCTCCTGCGAAAGAGATGGAACATTTAACTAATCTCTCCAAGGTCTTAAAGCATCTTCTCCCAATCAGGTAAGGGGTTAACAGAGCCTCAGGTGGCAGCTTTATGTGTGAGAAATCAGAGTGCTTGTCTTTGTGGCCCCAGCAGACCTTGGTATCACCTATGGGAGACCATTTATCCTCCACATCTACTTCAAAGGTCAAATCTCTCCCAGTTGATCTCAGGAGAAAACTTAATGCATCTTATTAGCCTAAGGCTTTTGAATTAATTATATTTTCTGCTTGGTTTATCTCAAAGCTAGCTTGAAAGTGGAAAATTAGGTAGACTGGAGTCAATATATAAAAGTCAGTCAGCCTCCTCTAGTAACTAACATGAATCTTCAGTCCTCATTTTTCCCTGATTGGCTTCACATCGCCAGAATTTTTGTTTGCTGGAAATGACATGAACATACCTATAACACAGTGCATGCCTCATCACTTTAGCCCCAAGGATGATAATATCTGTGGTTTCTCCTTTGACCATGCATGGCAGGAACCATCTTTCCTGTTACTGGTTTTAGAGGAAAAGAAACATATAGTACTCATGAACAAATTTCCTGTCCCTAAAGATCTGTTTGGGATTCTACCATGTTTTGTTAGGATTAAAGCAATGTTTAATGCAAATCTGAGATGCAAATGACTACTCTTAGAATCATCAGCTGGCTACTAACTGTGATAGGCTGAATTGTGTCAACTTGAAAATATTCGTATGTTGAAGTCGTAACTCTCAGTACCTCAGAATGTGACTGCATTTGGAGCTATGCATTTAGGGAGGTTATTAAGTTAAAATGAGACTGTTAGACTGGGCCCTAATGCAATCTGACTTGTGTCCTCAGAGGAAGAGGAAATTTGGGCATGGAGACAGACAACAGAGTGCACAGAGGAAAAGCCTTGTGAAGACACGGGGAGAAGATGGTCATCTACGAGGCAAGAGAGGCCTCAGATGAAATCAACCCTGCCAATGCCTTGATCCAGGACATTGAGCTTCCAGAACTCTGAGACAATAAATTTTTGTTGTCTAAGCCATGCAGTCTGTAGTACTTGGTTATTGCGGCTCCAGAAAACCAGGACACCAGTAATGTAAACATGGACAAATTACACAACCAACCTGTTTAATACTGAATGTATATTTAGGTATAAACTTAATAAAAATTATACAAGACTGGATGCTAAAAGTTACAAAATTCCAATCAACAATATCAAAGAAGACCTGTGTGAATGGAGAGATGTACTTCATGGATCAGAAAACTCAATATAGTAAGCAGGTCAATTTTCCCTGCTTACCAATTTCCCTGCTTTCCAATTGATCCATAGGTTTAGTACAATTCCTGGCAGTCACAGCAAAGTTTTTTTTGTTTTTTACAGACATAGACAGGCTTATTTTAAAATATATATGGGAGACAAGAGATCTAAATAGCTAAAACAATTTTGAAAAATAATAAATGGGAAGAATAATTCTGTTCAATGTTAAGGCCTAGCATATAGCTCTTGTAATCAAGGTGGTAATGGTATTGATGGAGGGACAGCTATATAGAAATATGGAACAGAATAGGAAACCCAGAAATCAACTGACCTAGATATACCCAAATGATTTTTTAATTTTCTTTTAGTTTTTATTTGTAAAAAATTTCCCCAGCTTTATGGGAATATAACTGACATAACAACATTGTGTGAGTTTTAAGATATACAATGTGATAAATTATATGCATATATATTGTACAATGATTAACACAATAATGGTAATAAACACCTCCATCACCTCACATAATTACCACTTGTGTGTGTGTGTGTGTGTGTGTGTGTGTGAGATGGGAACATTTAAGATTTACTCTATCAGCAACTTTCAAGTACATAATACAGTATTGTTAACTATAGTCATTGTGCTGTGCATTGATCCCCCAAATTTACTCATCTTAAAACTTCAAGTTAGGTCCTTGTGGTCAACATCAGCCCATTCCTGACCCTCAACTCCCAGCCCCTATCAACCACCATTTTACTCTTTTTCTGAGTTTGATTTTTTTAGATTCCACATATAAGTGAGATCATCCAATATTTTTCTTTCTCTATTTGACCTTATCATAATTTCACTTAGCAGAATGCCTTCAAAGTTTATCCATGTTGCCAGGATATCTTTTAATGACTAAATAATATTCCATTATATGTGTATTTATACACATAAATGTATGTGTATACAGTAGCTGTTAAGCAACTGACTCTTGATTTCAGCTCAGATAATGATCTCATGGTTTGTGGGTTGGAACCCCATGTCAGGCTCTACACCAACAGTATGGAGCCTGCTTTGCATTCTCTCTCTCTCCCTCTCTCTCTTGCCCCTCCCCTGAACATGCTATCTCTTTCAAAATTAATTAATTAATTAATTAACTTTAAAAAAATAAAACCTGATATATATTTTTTTCTTTATCCATTCATCTGTTGATAGTCACTTTGGTTGTTTCCATGTCTTGGTTACTGCATATAATGTTACAATGAACTTGGAGGTTTAGATATCTCTTGAGATAGTGATTTCATTTCCTTCAGCTATATACCCAGAAGTTAAATGCTGGATAATATGTCAGGTCTATTTTTAATTTTTTTAAAGTAACCTCCATTGTGTTTTCCATAGTGGCTGTACCAATTGACATTTCCATCAACAGCACACAAGGGTTCCCTTTTCTCCACATCCTTACCAACATTTGTTATCTCTTGTCTTCTTGATAAAAGCCATTCTAACAGGTGTAGGGAGATATCTCATTGTGGTTTTCATTTGAATTGCCCAGATGATGAGGGATGCTGGGCATATTTTCATGTACCAGTTGGCCATTTATATGTCTTCTTTGGGAAAATGTCTATGTAGGTCTTCTGCCCATTTATTAATTGAACTGTCTGGTTTTTTGTGTTGTTTTGCTTTGCAAAAAACTGCTTTTTTTTGCTTTGTTTGCTACTGAGTTGTATGAGTTCCTAAAATATTTTAGATATTAAGATCTTATCAGATGTATGGTTTGCAGATATTTTCTCCCATTCCATAGGTTGCCTTTTCATTCTGTTGGTTGTTTTTTGTTTTGTTTTGCTGTACAGAAGCTTTTTAGTTTGACGTAGTCTCATCTCACTTGTTTAATTTTGCTTTTGTTACCTGATCTTTTGGTGTCATATCCAAAATATGGTCACTGAGAACAATGTCAAGGAGCTTTTCTCCCATGTTCTCTTTTAGCAGTTTTATGCTTTTAGGTCTTACATTTAAGTCTAATTCATTTTGTGTTACTTTGTGTGAGTGTGTAAGATGGGGATTTAACTTCATTATTTTGCATGTGATTATCAAGTAGTCCCATCACCACTTCTTGAAGAGACTTTCCACTCTCTCCATTGAATATTCTTGCCTTTCTTGTCAAATACTAGTTGGCCATATATGTGTGAGTTTATTTCTGGGCTGTTGATTCTGTTCTATTGGTCTATATGTCTGTTTTCATGCCAGTAAAACTTTTTTGATTGCCCTAGCTTTGTAATAAAGTTTGAAATCATCAAGTGTGATGCTTTAGGTTTTATTCTTCTTTCTCAAGATTTCTTTTGGTTATCTGGGAATTTTAGTGGTGCCACATGAGCAGTTAGGCAAGAAAAGTGTTTAAAAGTCATCCAAATTAGAAAGATAAAAATAAAATTATCTCTGTTTGCAGATGATATGATCTTATATAGAGAAAATCCTAAATACTCCATTACAAAAACTATTAGAAATAATAAGCAAATTCAATCAGGTTTCAGGGTACAAAATCAACATAATAAACTGAGTTTCATTTCTCCATACTAACAATGAACTATCTGAAAAAAATCTAAGAGAGAAAAAAAAATACCATTTACAATAGCATCCAAAACCATGAAATACTTAGGAATAAAGTTAACCATGGAAGTAAAAGATTTGTACACTGAAATTTATAAGGCATTGATGAAATAAATTGAATAAGATACAAATAAATGGAAGGATATTTCATGTTCATGGGTAGGAAGAATTAATATTTTTAAAATGTCCATACTGCCCAAAGGCAGCAAAATTCCAATGGCATTTATTTTTTCTTTTTTAGAGAGAGAGAGAACACAAGAGGGGAGAGAGGCAGAGGGAGGGAGGGAGAGGGGGAGAGAGCAAGAGAGAAAGAGAGAGAGAGAGAGAGAGAGAGAGAGAGAGAATCTCAAGCAGGTTCCATGCTCAATGAAGAGCCTGATGCAGGGCTTGATCCCAAGACCGTAGGATCATGACCTGAGTTGAAATCAAGATTCAGATGCTCAACCGACTGAGCCACCCAAGCACCCCTCCAATGGCATTTTTGAATTGGTTTCTGACAAACTTACAAAAGTAATTCAAGGGAATAATGATAGCTTCATCTAAAAATAGTGTTGGAGTAATTAGCCATCTCTGGGGAGGGGGGTGGATGGAGAAATACTCCCGCTTTATACAGAATTAACTCAAAATTAATATGGACCATAAATTTAAGTGTAAAATATGATACTCTAAAACTTTTAGAAAAATACAAGGGCAAATCTTTGGGGCCTAGGGCAAAGTGAAGAGTTATGTTTGACATGGAAAGACTGTTAAGAGAATGGAAAGATGAGCTACAAACTTCGAGAAAATATTTACAAACAACATATCTGACAAAGACCTAGTATATGGAATGTTTTAAGAACTCTCAAAACTTCAAAATATAGAAAAATCTAACAGTAAAATCAGAAAATAAGCAGAAGACATGAACAAGCATCTCACTGAAGGGAATGCATAAATGGCATATAAATTCATGAAAAGATGCCAACATCATTAATTATTAGTAAAATGCAAAGTAGAACCGCAATCAGATATTACTACAACAATTCAGAATGGCTTACATGAAAAATGGCACCAAATGCTTGACACAGAGGATTTGGAGCATTCAGACACTGCTGGTGGGAACAGAAAGTGGTACGGCCACTCTGACAAACACTTAGAAGTTTCTTGTAAAACTAACCATGACTTACTTTATGGTCTAGCAGTTGTACTTTTGTGTATTCATCTCAGAAAAATAAAAACATACACCAACCCAAAAACTTGTGCACAAATGTTTATAGCAGCTTTTTAAAAATAATTGCTAAAAACTGCAAATAACCTAAATGCTCTCCAGTCACAGAATACTTAAACAAACTGACAAATCCATAAATGAATTGCTGCTCAGCAAAGAAAGGAAACAAACTATTAATACATGCAACCAGTGGATACTTTTAAGAGAATTTTGCTGAGGAAAAGGAAAGAAAGAAAAAAAGAAAGAGAGAGAGAGAGAGAAAGAAAGAGAGAAAGAAGGAGAAAGAAAGAAAGAAAGAAAGAAAGAAAGAAAGAAAGAAAGAAGGAAATAAAGAAAGAAAGGGAGAGAGAGAGGAAAGAAAGAAAGAAAGAAAGAAAGAAAGAAAGAAAGAAAGAAAGAGGGAAATAAAGAAAGAAAGGGAGAGAGAGAGGAAAGAAAGAAAGAAAGAAAGAAAGAAAGAAAGAAAGAAAGGGAGAGAGAGAGGAAAGAAAGAAAGGGAAATAGAGAAAGAAAGGGAGAGAGAGAGGAAAGAAAGAAAGAAATAGAGGAAGAGGGAGAGAGAGAAAGGGAAGGAAGGAAGGAAGGAGCGGAGAGAGAAAAAGGGAGGGAGGATGGAGAGAGGGAGGGAAGCAAGAAAGCAAATTGAGTCTATTTATGTAATTTTCTTGAAACAACAAAATTTTAGATACAGAACACAGATTAGTAGCTGGCCAAGGTTAAGAACAAGGGGAGGGGGGAAGGAAGAGAAGTGAGTATGTCTATAAAGGAGTAGCATTAGGTAGCTTCATACAGATGAGTCAGATTTGTATTTTGGTTGTGGTGGTATTTACAAGAATCTGCAATGTGACACAGTTGCATAAAACTGTATGCACGTACATAAAAGTTGAGTGTATATAAAAATAAGTGCATATTTAAATAATCTCTGTGGATCATACCACTGTCGATCTGTGGTTTTTGACATTATACTATATTTATGCTAGACGTTTTTATTGGAGAAAACTGTGTAAAACTTCCACAGGTTCTCCCGATTTATATTTTTGCAGCTTCTTATGAGTTAATAATTATTTAAAAATAAAAAGATAAGAAAACAAATACTCACCCTTAAATATAAGGTGTGTTCTGTTTGTTTTAATGTTGAACTTGCAATGAAACACTCTACGTATATACTCCTGTGAAACTTAAGAACCCACACATGCTGCTGGGAGCTGGTGGACCCCTGGAGATATTCCTTCAATACCTGGATAATATGCTCCAACTGTCCATTGGTCTGGGAGTGGTGGAAACAGTGATTTGACTAGGAGATGTAAATCTGAAAATTCTTGGGAAATGGCCTCCAAATATAGGTTATCAATAAGGAAGCTGTTGTAGACATGTTGCTCTGCAGGCTAGATTCCCCTTCAAGGAAAGACTTGCTGCCCAGCCCTGGGAGAGGGGTCACCAGACAGTCTCCAACTCTCAGCTTCTACAGAGGCTCTCAGCTGCAGGGTGCCATTTTGCCAAAGGTCATGACCTTATTTCTTAGGTGACAAAGTGAAGAGAGGTCTTAAAAGCCTGGCCATTTCAACCCCCACACGAGGTAATACCGTTGGGTAATAAATACTTGCTCCACAGTTTCTTGCTATGTTGGCTGACATTTTGTCAACCCATACTTCAGTTCCATTTCTTCCTCCGACAAATTCTGTCTCTTCCTTTCTTTCCAAAGCCTAACCTCTAATAACCAACCTTCACCCCCAAGTCAGCTTTGTATCTGCTTCTGGAGAACCCACCCCGTGACAGGAACATACTCAGCCTTCAGGTGTCTTGACAATCTGTGAAAGTATAAATTTCACTGCCCCACAAGAATGTAAGTGTTCTGGATAGAGAGCTACTGGAGGTGATAATCATGACTTTCTGCTGACAAGACCATGCTGTGACTATGTGAAAGGGTGAAAGAGGGTACATTAAACTACAGGTCTTTCTGGGATCAGAACAGAATGTGGCCTAAACAAAGGCACAAAATTAATACGGACACCAAAATGGTTCTTGATCCCAACTTTATACCATAGAAAAAATTCAGTTTGTGGTAAACTTAAAACAAAGCTATTGTAAAACAACAGAGGGATTTTTATTCACCAATTTGGGATTTAAATTTTCTTACATATTACACACAAATAAGAACCATAAATAAATCTGCATTAAAAATAACTTATTTTGTGAAAAAAATTATAATAAAGAGAATTTTAAAAACGAGCTGTAGAGTAGCAGAGATATTTGCCATACTTATATTTGATACAAGACTCATATCAATAATTTATAAATAACACCTGAAAATCAATAAGAAAATTATAGCCCTCTTTTTAGAACGGGCAAAAGACTAAAACAGGTCCTTCACAAGAGGCAACTGACCAATAAGTATATAAAAATGCGTGGACATTATTGGTCCTCAGGGAAGTGCGAATTAAAACCACAGTGAGATACCACAATACACTCAGTAGACTGACTTACAAAAACCCTGAAAATACCCAGTGTGATTAAAGATGTGAACCAGTTGAGACTCATGAACTGCCAGTGGAATATAAAATTATGTAATAGCTTCAGAAAATACCTGGCAGAATCTATTACCATTGGTGAACATAGTCTTTCCAAAGACTTGTATCCCTAATTAGTCTAACAGAAATTCATATGTACGTGTGCACAACGATCAGTTGAACATGTACCAGAATGATCAGAGTAGTGTATCTGCAATAGCCAAGCTATCACTATTCTATTTTACTATTAAGAGTAGAAAAGTAAATATGGGCTATATACATACAATGGGGTGCTATACAGAAATAAAAATGAACATTCTACTGCTCCATGCAAACACATGGATATTTCTCACAAACCTAATGAGGAGCATAGATGCCAAACACAAGGAGCACACAGAGTATGATTCCACTTACATAAAGGTTACAACTGGGTAAAATAATCAAGTAGCTGGACTGCATAAGGGCACAAAAGGGGCTTTGCTGTGCTGGTAAAGGTGTGTTTCTCATTATGGGTGGTAATTACCATGGTGAATTTACTTTGCAACGAATTCATTGAGTTAGACCTTTATACTTCAGCTATATTTCTTGATGTAAATTTACTTCAGTAAGTTTTTTACTAAAACAAATGCTCATTGAATTATTTTCTGATTGTCTATTTAGGTTTATACATTTTCCCCAATACTGTTTTCATTGTAGCAATAATTACATGATCAAATAAATGTAAGTTAGTCTATAATTAAATTAAATTGAATCTCATAATTTGCTTAATAAAAAAAAAGAATACATCTGTGCGTTTATCTGTATATCCTCTATCTATACATCTATGACTAAAATCTAACACAGTGAATTTTTTAAAACTTTTTTCTAAGTAGAATGGTGTGTGTTGAGTTTGTGGTTTTAATTTGGAAATGAGAATTACTCTTCATCAGGGACACATCATTAAATTGCCTGTGACATCATCTACCTCCAGTAGCAGAAACTGGGGAATATGACATTGATTCTATAGTATAATCACTTGGATACTGATGTACCATTAAATTGCAAAGATGAAATTTACTTCTCAAATAATTCACTGTTCAGTGGGGGAATCTAATCCAAAATATAAATAATTAAAATAAGTATAATTATGACAACAGTAGTAATAGCTGACATTGACTGAGTGCTTATTATATGTCAAGTACTATTCTAAGTGATTTATATTTAGACCTCACAATAACTTTATGCAATGGTGATTATCATTACATGCATTTTAGAGATATGGAACATAAGGTGCACTGCGGTTAATTTCTCAAAGTGTCAAAGCAGCACAGCAAGAGTCAGAGCCACAGTGTAAACCAAGTGCTCAAGTTCCAGCATTCAAGATGTTTTAAAATATATATTTATTTATTTATTTTGAGAGAGAGCAGCAGAGAGGCAGAGGGAGAGAATCCATGCTGTCAGCACAGAACTCAACATGGGGCTTGATCCCATGACTGCAAGATCATGACCTGAGCCCAGATCAAGAATCAGGCACTAAACCAACTGAGCCACCGAGGTGCCCCGGCATTCATGCTTTTAATCGCATGTATACTGTATTGCCACTTTTTGCATGAGAAAAGACATTAAGACTTTTGGCTTCCAGAAAATTGGCATTATGGTTCCTGTCCTCCATATCTGAACTCATAATTTGATTGCAAGTGACTCCCATCCTTGTTTTGTCTTCTTATGGGGAACATGGGGATGGAGGATGTAGATGGAGGGAAAAGAGGAAATCGGGGACGGGAGAGGGCAGCTCCCTTCTCTGAGATGGGGCTCTGGGCCAGACATCAAGATTAGGGGAAAGGCGACGAGATGGGAAGAACTCTCACTTCACCAAAGTGACGGCCTGCTCTCCTCTAGTTTGAACTCATTCCTCATTTCAGGGAGAAGGGTTGGGAGTTCCCACATACAAGTGGGGAAAATGCTTTCTCAAGAACTCTGTTTCAGTCCGCATTCCTAGCTGGTCTGCTTGTCCTTCCATATGCCTACACGTATAAACAACCAATCACTCTCCTAGCAACAGAGCTTAAGTAAAAGCCAGGACATAGACAGAGACCTTAGGGACTGCTGTTCAAACCCCCGGATCCCCCACGTCAAGGATTCAAATAAAGATAAAAAAAGATGAAAAAAGGGAGGCACAAAGGGAAGGAGGGGTGCAGAGAGGGAGGAACAATGAGTGACCTAAATCAGGAATGGACCCTGAAGACAAGCTTCTGAAGTCAATGTTCCTACCTGCCAGAATTTTGTGCAGACCATGAAAAGAATGGCATTATGACTAAATCCTTAATAAGGCTCAGGGTTGCAGATTCATGCCTATGGAATGAAGAATGAAAGAAAAAAATTCAGGTCAGTGAGGGTATGTAATGAATTTTCTCTCTGATATCTCACTGCAGGTATCAAAGTAGAGAGGACAGGAAATAGGGAGCTGATTTCTTGGCAAAGAGAACCTGATAGTATTCTCTGTCAAGGATATGTGGAGAAGAGACGCGGGTCTTTAAGACTCTCCAACATCTATAAAATCTGATTTCTTTAAGGATTACCTCCTCAGATGTATCTAAGAAGGCCAAGAATCCAGACAGATTATGGAACACATGAGGCAAAGAAGACTTATGGGAACAAACCAAATGGTAGGTGTAAGCTTGGGGATAAATTATGCATTTCTAATTCTTGTTCTCCCCATGCCTGCACCTGTAGCCTCTCTGGCCTCTGTTCTAGCCCTGTGATTTTCTGCATGGACTTTTCCCCTACAAATCCAGAAAACTGACAGGGTTAGAATCTCTTGAAAAGTGTGAGAAAGGGTAGCTTTGTGATTCAGACACTTCCTGGAGAATAGTCCCTACCATGCAAGACTGTTAAACCAAGTCAAAGTTAATCTTGGATGGAGTGTGGGCAGTGTGTGCCATTAGATTAGAGACAGCTGTTTGCATAGCTGTGTATCTTCAGCACCTGGAAAAGTCCAGTGCAATAAGCATTCAATTGAGGATAGGGTACAGTTTTTTCTCTCCATATCCCTTATAACACAACCCTCAGGTCATCTCGCTGGGGATACACAACGATGTATTCAGAATCAATCAACCACTTAGGAGGGCGTACCAAGCAATCCACATGCTTTGATGATTTGATACCCTGCTCAAAATCAGGCATGTAAGATGGTCAGAAAATGAATTTGTTTGTGCCAGCAAACCAATCATTCAGTGACTAGAAAAGAAAACAAATCATGTGCAAGGCATTCTGCTAAGAAGTATGTATTGAGAACGGAGCCCTGCAGATAGAATAAATAGAAGAATGGATTATAAATGTGAACTATTCAGAAAAGAATGGTAACAGAGAAAGGTTAGGAGATTTTTAAAAAAGGAGGAGAGATTAAGTATTTATGATAGAGGAAGTGTCAGGAAAAGGGGAGGAAAAGAGTCTAAGGGAAATTGAGGGAGCATGTGAAAGATAAAAATCTGAGCAGGATCTCTGGGGTGTCTGTACAGAGCCCACAGTTCATGTATCAGGGTTTGAGACTTTGGGAATTAGCTTCTCATCAAGGAAAACCCAGGTCCACTCTAAGATTCTGGGAGATGATAGGTGGCTGCAGGGATGAGGCAAAAGTCTAAGATTTTTAACCCCCCAACATTTACAGATAACCTCGTGTCCAACAAAAATAACTCTGAGCAAATTAAGTAAAAATGTTCAGATTTTCAGTATGAATACATAATAGAGAGGCAGTAAGCTTGGTTGTACTCGAAATTACTACATAGATTTCACCATTCCTAGAGTCTAATTAATCCACAGTGCATAAACAGGACTGTGCCACTGGCTGACTGTATCACCTTGGACACATAACCAATATGACTGTAGATGGGGAAAGAGACTGCTATAAAGATTCTACTCCCCCACTCCCCCCAAAATGAGGCACATGTAGTGTCCTAGTGTCTTGATACATAACGGAAACTCAGCAATGATGTATTCCTTACATTCCCTTTTTGAAGCTATCTCCCCTGTCTGGTGCCCCCACTCCTGCTTCTTTAACGTCACATAAGCTGAGTATTGTCCAAGCCTTTCACTCACAGGCAGCAGTCAGCTATTCCTCCTCCTACCCCTATGAAGACAGAGTTGCTTTTCCCTCAACCTACTCCAGTCCCTGGGCTCCAGGCTTTCGCAGCTTGCAGAAGTCCCCACCCTCACTCACCACCCTCCTTCTCTCCTCTCTCTCTCCACCCCAAACACCATCTTTTATCTACTGTTCAAGTGAACTCTAGTTTAGTATTTTCAGATACAGCCATACCCAGCCTCCTCGAAACCCCCATCATCTTGTATTGGTTCCCCAGGCTTGTTAAGAAAACTTGACACGTCTCAGAGTAAGTGGATGATCAGAGTGGATAATCATGGTGCGTAGCCACGAGGAAGAGAGTGAAGAGGCTCTTCTCTGTAATAATAACACCAGAACTTCAAAAGTGAAGAACAATTTACCCCTTGCAAAGCACTTTCTCACTGGCAATCCCATTCCATTTTCACAACCTGTGTCAAGAGCATCACTGGGCAAGACAGAAATTGCCAGTACCATTTAATTTTTTTTTAACATTTATTTTTGAGACAGAGACAGAGCATGAACGGGGGAGGGTCAGAGAGAGAAAGGGAGACACAGAATCCAAAACAGGCTCCAGGCTCTGAGCGGTCAGCACAGAGCCCAATGCGGGGCTTGAACTCACGGACCGCGAGATCATGACCTGAGCTGAAGTCGGACGCTTAACCGACTGAGCCACCCAGGCGCCCCGCCAGTACCATTTTAAGATCATGAAACCACGGCCCAAGATTAAATAACTTTCCCAATATTATTATTGTTACAAAGTAGCAGAGCTGGAATAAAAAATGCTTCTGGAGGTAAAAACTCAATAATCTTATACACCTTTTTTCATGGGCAAAAAGATGTCCTAGGATTCATATATCAAATTCACACCAAGATGTTCTTTTCAAAGCATGTGAGATACACAGTCCCTACCAACCAGAGTACAAGGTGGCTTTCCTTTTCTCTGAATGATGCCACCAATGCATGTTTTTTTTTTTTTCTACTCCTAGAGTTTGGCTACCAGGTGATGCCTGAAATTTGAATGTCACAGAGCCTTCTCACTTTTGTTAAATCTCATCACACTCCACAGTTTGTAAAAAATTTTCTTCTTGAACTTGCCTAGATAACGGATTTCTATCTTTGTACCTCCAGACAGGTGATATGTTAACAGTAATCTGTGCTGTTAACAAATAGTGCTCCCAAATGTTTGTCATTAAATCCCCTTTTTATTGCTCATTTTTGTATCTACACTATAAAATTTTGAATTCTTTGAGGCACATCACATCAATAACCAAAGAATTATGATGCTAAGCAACATGGATTTTGATGTCTATGTGTTGTGGAGATAAACACATATAATTTGCTCATATCATTTTTGTGATAAATGTGATATATGATATCATATCATTTTTCAAAAGTCTCTAGAGCTTCAGGTTTTTTCCTCCAGACATAATGAGCATTGATCATTCCCTCAAATCAACTAAGTCTATTTGATTGACTGATTGATTGATTATTTATTTGTTTGTTTTGCTATTGATGTTCATACTTGCTCGTCTTGGAATTAATTCTCTACTGATCTTTCAGGTTTCATACTTTCTGAGAACTATCACAACTGAAGATAAAGAGCACATTGAAAAATAAACTGTAAGTTCCAACACTATCATAGCACTATTCAAATATACTGATGTCTTCTTGCATTTTGCCTTTATTTTCTTGGTTATATAATTTATAAGGACATCAACTAGGTCTATTCTGTCGACATTGCTGTATTTCCTGTATGTTGTACAGTAGCAATGAATAATACATAGAGTTCCTTATACACTCTATTCTCCCATACCTAGAAATCTCCAAATAATGACTAAATTATCATCCTTGCTATCACTGGAAGTCAAGACTGATAAACATCTTATGAACAGGTAGCACACTCAAGGGCAACTTCTACAGAAGAGCTTCTACTGCATTACCTGAAGGGAGTATTTTCTTCTTTGCAAGGCTTGCAATGTGGCTCAACACCACCACTTCCCTGTTTCTGCTTACTGGTTTCCCAGGCATGGAGAAGGCACACCACTGGATCTCCATCCCATTATTAGGGGTTTACGTCTCCATACTTCTTGGTAATGGCACTCTTCTCTTTCTTATCAGGGATGATCATAACCTTCACGAGCCCATGTACTATTTCTTAGCTATGCTGGCAGCCACAGACCTTGGAGTGACTTTGACCACGATGCCCACAGTTCTGGGAGTTCTATGGTTGAATCACAGAGAGATTGGCCATCAGGCCTGCTTCTCTCAGGCCTACTTTATCCACACTCTTTCTATCGTAGAATCTGGTGTTTTGCTTGCCATGGCCTATGACCGCTTCATTGCCATCCGCAACCCCTTGAGATATACTTCCATCCTTACCAACACCAAGGTAATGAAGATTGGGATGGGGGTATTGACAAGGGCTGGTCTGTCAATCATGCCAATAATTATCCGCCTTCACTGGTTTCCCTATTGTCGATCCCATGTACTCTCTCATGCTTTCTGTCTACACCAAGATGTCATCAAGTTAGCTTGTGCTGACATCACCTTCAATCGTCTCTATCCAGTTGTGGTTGTATTTGCAATGGTCTTGTTGGACTTTCTTATCATCTTTTTCTCCTACTTTTTGATCCTTAAGACTGTCATGGGCATTGCTTCTGGAGAAGAAAGGGCCAAGGCCCTCAATACGTGCATTTCTCACATCTGCTGCATCCTGGTCTTCTATGTCACTGTAGTTGGTCTAACATTTATTCATAGGTTTGGAAAGCATGCTCCTCGTGTGGTCCACATCACAATGAGCTACATCTACTTCCTTTTCCCCCCTTTTATGAACCCTGTTATATATAGCATTAAAACCAAGCAGATCCAGAGTGGTATAATTCGTTTATTCTCTCTGCCTAACTCTAGAGCATAAATTTGACTCACTGCTCTCCAAGAATAACTCGGGGAACCTGGACAAACTGACAGCTTTGTTGTTAGGAGCAACTAGGGAAAGACATGTCAGTGGAAACCTACCTCTCTCTGATATTCAGAATATCATTTCACATAGCCCATTTATTGCTAGATAGCAAATGGCATAATATATGTACATGATTAAGCACATCTCTCAGGTGTCCAACTGATTTATTCTTTTCAGAAGTAACCCACCCTGTTTAGTGGGCATAAGACACCTGATCACACAATTCTTGGATCTAGACTATTGGTCTCTAACTGAGTCAAAGCCCATTGTTTTCCCAAATGTTCTGCATGTCTTGGCTCTGATATACTTAGCAATGACACTCCTAATCTCACACATTCATCTATTTTTTTTGCTAATATGGAAATAGTTGCTATTTCTAGAAAACTGCACTAAGTGAAATGATGAGACTTACCCAATCCTCAGTTCAATATGGCAACTCTAGGGAACCTATACGTAAGTCTGTCCAGTTAAATGTTTGATAAATATATTTATTAGCTGTTATCATTATTAATAACATATATGTAAACATATGTAAAAATATAATAACACAGAGATAATTCCTAACCCAGATGACCATTATCTTGATGAGCTAGTTCTAGATACAGGGGAATAGAGGTATATATTTTCACATAGTAAAATGGTATTAAAGTTCCAGCTTGGCAATATACCACAGATAAGACTAGACTGAAGGAATGTTAAAAATACCAGAATTGACAAATAGTTGGTCATACGTGTGAATGGGGAGGAGGGAGGCAATGCCTGTGACAAGAAGAAAAATGACCTTTCCTGGTTCCAAATAGCTATGAAAGTTTATTTTGGTCACAGTCTAGACATGGGGAAGAGTTCATGGTCCTATGGCCAGCTGAAGAGTAGTACACATGACTCAGGTGATAGGTTTTAAAGTGAATCAGAGAAGATGTTCCTATGAACAGAAGATTGAGTACAAAATGCTAGGATCATACAAGGTGCCACCCAGTGACTAGTCACTTCCCTTCACATAGAGGGAGCCTATCACTGGGCTTTGTCATGCTGACATTCAAATCGGTCTTGGACTCCTGCCCCTACTCTTGCTCATACGAAGGTAAGAATTTTCCAGAACTCCTGGGATTTCTGAGTAGCATGGAAAAAACAAACATGAAACCAGACCTTTAGAGCAGCTTCCAGGTTCATAAATAATCTCTACCAGATCAGCTCAATGGACTGTTTCTTTGTTCATTCATTCATTCATTCATTCATTCATTTTTATTCAATTCAGCTGTGTATCTGGTCTGTATGACATTTGTCTCTCTCCTTTCATAGTTTATAGACAGTGTGCTCCAGGAGGACAATGATATTATAGGTCTTATTTCCTACTCTATTATAGAAACTGCCACATGGGAAATCCTTAATAAAATACAAGTTTTTGATCAAATGAATAAAACTTAAAGTGACCCACGTTTCTATGTGTCTGTTGGTTTGCTGGTTCTTCTTCTATTTTTTAATGTTTATTTATTTATTTTGAGAGAGATAGTATGTGTGCATGGGAGGAGTGAGGGGCAGAGAGAGGGAGATCGAGAATCCTAAGCAGGCTCCATACTGTCAGCACAGGGCCCTAAACGGGGCTCAAACCTATGAACCTGAACTGTGAGATCATGACCTGAGTTGAAATCAAGAGTTGGATGCTCAGTCGACTGAGCCACCCAGGCACCCCGGCTTTTCTGATTATTTTTCTGAATCTGCATGTCCTCTGAATGTCTCTGTTATTATGCCCTGTAATGTCTTCCAATATTTGGGCATCTAAGTTGTATTCTCATGGAACACCCTCAAAAATATAAATAAGCTCACAACTCTTTATGCCACGATGCATCCTTTCTCTGTACTCTCGGGAATCAACTCAGACGGATCTAAATTCCATCAAAGGAAATCTTTCTTGACTTTCTCTCTAGGCCCAATGATCCTGGGGCCTTCCATAGCAGACTAATATAAAGGGCATTAGGATAACAATATCTTTTAGAAAGTCTTCAAATGGCTGCATTTGATTGACACCTCCAAAAGTTTCTCTCTTCCCTTTCTGTCCTTCCTTACATTGCAGAGATGGTATGAAGAGATCTGAGAAAGAGCTCATAAGAAATATAGGACTGGGAAGTCAGTTTCTTTTTGATGGAGGTGAGTTCTATGAAACAGAGCAGAGTTCTGGGATCACAATGGTCCCAGTTGAACACCTGGGCCAAGGGAGTTAGGGTGGGGAAATTTTCCTAATAGAGCAATTTAATGCCCTGCTCTGGTCCTTTTATCCACATATGTTTCACTGTAAAGGCAAAGTCCTGGGAGTTCTCCAAAAAAAAAAAAAAAAAAAAAAAAAGCAAAAAGGCCATCCTCTCTAACTTTTCTTCCCTACTAGTATGTGATGCTTAAAATTAATCACCTTTCTGGTGACAAGGCTGAACCCAAACAAGGATACAGCTTGGGACCTTGGGGCACCACTGTTCCAAAGCTCCAAAGCTGGGAGAACAAAGAAGGGAGGAGGCAGAAATGGGCCTTGGGGAGGACCTTCTGAAACAAATGCTCCTTGAAGTTTGGCTTCTTGGTATGATCTAAAGAGGAGGTGTTGAAGCCAAGACTTTGGCCAGGCTTAGGGGTCTAGGGTCACATCTATGGCACCGATGAACAAAAAACTCGTGAACAGGTCAATAAGAAGCTCCAGTGTTTCTTGTCCTGGAAGGCTCAGCATAGGGAACAGGTCATGGGTAGGGTATAGAGAGTTGGTTTAATGAAACTTACAGAGAAAGGCAGCAATATGTCAGTCAAGAGGTGATGAGGCATAAGAATATATCCCAAAGACTCCCCTCAAAACTGGGCTCCCAAATAATCTTTTCTTACAGATTTTTGGAATAGGGAAAAGCCAAAATCTGTCTTTCTTACTAGGCAGATGTAATTTGGAAGAAAAAAGCAAAAGACCTGTGGGAATAGAGGCAGATAGCTCTAGAATAATTCAGGACTCTGGGATAGATTATCTATTTCCCTTGTTGCTCTCTTCAGCTATTCGTATGAGCTTCCTCTTGACCCCTGTCAGTGCCACCAGGTATTTACCACCACCCCCCCACCCCGCCACCCAGAGCCTAAATCAGGTTGAGGAGGGGAGGCACTCTAATGACCATGAGTGTAGACTAACAGAACAACAAAAAAAAAAAAAAAAAAAAACTTGCCAATTGCCAAATAGACCAGCCTCAGATTAAAGCAGAAGCAGACTTTACAGAATCTGACATTAGACACTTTACTTTAAATTGCTGCGTATTCCCAGAAGTGGGCCTATTATCCATCAGGAACTAAGTGTGCAAATTCTGTAACTAAAGGCAGAGTAGAGCTTCTTTGTTCATTCCCTTCTTTATGAGCTATAGGCATTGTAGATTTGCAGGATCTCAAACCCCACACAGATAGAGAGCTATAGTGGATCTGGTGCTGGGGTGGTGTGGGTAGGGGAAGGTGGTCACCATTTTTATCAGCAAGGGATGCTGGTAAAAAGGGAAAAAGCTGGAGGATTTGGGTAGAAAGCCATTCAGAGCCAGTATTCACTGGTATGAAAGTCAAGAATTTCAGTTCATGGCTTGGGAAAATAGAACTATTATGCACTGAGCCATATAATGAGAATTTGGTGATTAATTTGCATCTACTACTGCACACCATGTATGAGAACAGATGGTATCGCTCGGTCTAAATAACGTTGCCAGACAGTAGAGAGGATGTCAGAAAATCGGATGATAAGAAGAAGGGTTACAAAGCAGACAGAGATTGGGGAAATGAAACAAAAGGGAGAAGGATCCAAAGGCAAGGCAAATGTGAAGTCTGTTAGGTGAACGTCTGGGTGGTGTTCCTCCATGAGAAGTCACATGAGAGAAGAGAGACTCAGAGTGTCTTCTTGAAGCCGCCACATTTTTGGATTAGAATGATTAGTTTGGGGAAACAGTTTTTCATCAATCCAAGATCTTAAGGGCTCCCCAGGAGTGGACACCCCCGGGGGGTTGATGTATAAACTTTTCAAGGTCATGAGGCAAGAGTCGTCGAGTTACAGTTCTTTGCAGTGTTAAAAATGATTAAAGAAGACCATGTAGAGGACACAAACAAACTTTATTTAACACGTCACGAAGTGGAGTCTCTACCTGGAGAACTGCAATATGGGAGGGGAGGTGGGAAAGCAGAAGTGTTTCATAGGATGAAGAATAAAGAACAAAGAAGAAGGAAGAGACAAATATCTTGAGAAAATATCTTGTCTGCAGTCACCTAGGCAGCCTTGTGTGGGGTGAGAAAGCTCAGAGTTGGCTTGGAGTTTGGGGCCTGCCTGACTGGATACACTGCATGTACGGTCAAGTGCAGTGTTTACAGGGACTGAAAGTTGTCTAAGTTTGGTGTTACTGATGTGGCACCACTGGGCAGGAGAGCTCCATTTTGTGCCTGGAAAATTATTTCAACAGCATGAAACTATGTCATTGAGTACATATCCTAATTACCAATTAATTGAAAAATGGGGAAAGTAAGATGTTTGTGGACATTCTACTAAAAAATAGGCACACTGGCCACACATCCAGGCCACGTCTGCTGTATAATAGGTAGGAACCAGTTATGCTCTCCAGCTGGGTCTTCCCCGGCTGTCTGGCTCCCCCACCCATCTGGGTCTCAGCATGTCAAAGGAAAGAGACCTGGCTAGACTTGTGACAATAGGCAACGCAGACCCATCCCTGCCAAAACCAAGTTTCTTTTTTTGTGTTTTGGTTTTCACACTCTGCTTCTCCCAGCTCTACCGGGACGAAGTTCACCTCACCCCCACTCCCATGTGAAGCCCAAGGTTGCAGGCTTCCCTCAGCCTGGTTGGTGCTTACCAAAGTGCCCCTCCCCTTTTCCCACCCACCCCCCATCCTGTCCCAGACACCAGGATCCTTCACTAGCCTCTAACTATTCTCAATCACTGTGATCTTAAGGCTTCTTAAATCCCTATTATCTTATACCTCTTCTCCAAATGTTTTGAGCAAATTGGAATGACTCAGCATACCTGAGTGTGAGTGACACTGGCCTTCCTCTGCCAAACAAATTCAGAACGGCCTTCTGATTAAGCGTAGCCCAAACCCATCACAGAGGCACAGTGTCGCCCCACTTACAAAGTCCACTCCCGGATGCTACTGCATTTAGTCCTCACAGGTCGAGGGACACTTAATTCTCATTTATTTTTCAGAGGAGGATCACAGGCTGAGGGAGTAGAAGGGGTCTACCCAAATTACATGGCTAAAGATTGGAGGAGCTGCAATGTCAGCTAAGGAATTACCTGAAAGTGAGTCTGGAGGTCTCAGAGGCTTCACACAAATATGAGATGAACTCACTCTAGAATATTCTTCTTAATGCTCATGGTGATATACTGGTATTTACTGATATACATGGGATAGCTTATCCCAACACTGATAGAAGCATTTACAAAGCATAGATGCTTAAATGTGTTTGAGCTTTACTTTGTGGCAAGAAGGCCACCAGGGTAGCCCTTTGGTACGACTTTTTGAAACCAATAAAACCTCTACAGTCTAATCATTTGTTACTCCCATCTTGAGTTCTCTAACTGCATTGAGCACAAATTATTTCTTCAAGCCCATTCTTGCCTCAGGAATTTCTCCTCTGCTTTTCCCTCAGGGTGAAAATACCCTTCCTTTTTACCTGATTCCCATGTACCTGTCAGATGTTACATGCTCTGGGAAGCTTTCTTTGACCATGCCCAAACCTTGCCAGATTTAATAAAGTAAGCCATGCTCCCACAGAGTTCTGTAAATCTTCTATTATAATTTTCATATTGCTGTTATTCCTCTTTCATTCTCTGAATCTATTTTTTAATATAATTTGTTGTCAAATTTGCTTATATATAACACCCAGTGCTCATCCCCACAAGTGCCCTCCTCAGTGCCCATCATCCATTTTCACCTCTCCCCCACCCCTCTATCTACCCTCAGTTTGTTCTTTGTATTTAAGAGTCTCTAATGGTTTGCCTGCCTCCCTCTCTGTTTGTAGCTATTTTCCCCCTTCCCCTCCCCCATGGTCTTCTGTTAAGTTTCTCAAGATCCACATATGAGTGAAAACATATGACCTCTGAATCTACTTCAAGCTATAAGGACAAGAACCAGTTCTATCTCATAAACTACTATATCCATGCTGCCTAGTACATTGCCTGGCACATATGTTAAACACTGATTTGCAGTTGTTGAGCGGATTACTTTTTCCCCCCTATCTCTAAGGCTTTCCTAAGAAAGAATGTTTTATTTCTCTGGAGTCACTACAGTTTAGGGAAGAACTACAGGAAGTAAAAAAGTAGAAGTGGCTAAAGAAGAATGTCTGAAGACCTAACGTGGTCTTTCCTAAACAGAAGATTCATCCTACTGTAATGCCCATTATGGAACTCAACACCAGTGCCCCACCCTTTCTGCTGACCGGCTTCGTAGGCCTGGAAAAGGCTCACCACTGGATCTCTATCCCGTTATCTGTCATCTAGATTTCCATACTTCATGGCAATGGCATTCTCCTATTTCTCATCAGCGTTGACCATAACCTCCACGAGCCCATGTACTATTTCTTAGCCATGCTGGCAACCACAGACCTCGGGATGACCCTGGTTACAATGCCTACAGTGCTGTGTGCGATGTGGACAAATCATAGGGAAATCAGCCATGGCTCCTGCTTTTGCCAAGCCTGCTTCATCCACACTTTCTCTGTCATAGAGTCTGGGATTTTGCTTGCCAAGGCCTATGATCAGTTTGTTGCCATCCACAACCCACTGAGATATACTTCCATTCTTACCAACACCCAAATGATAAAGATTGGAGTGGGGGTTTTCATGAAGGGATTTACAGTCATCTTGCCTCCAATATTGCCTCTCGATTGGTTTTCCTATTGCAGATCCCATTTCCTCTCTCATGCATTCTGCCTCCACCAGGATGTCATCAAATTAGCCTGTGCTGACATCACCTTCAATTGCCTATATCCTATTGTGATGGTATTTTCTATGGTCCTAATGGACTGCCTGATAATCTTTTGCTTCTATATTTTGATTCTCAAAACTGTCATGAGTATTGCATCTGGAGAGGAGGGGTCCAAGGCACTCAGCAAATGTGCCTCCCACATCTGCTGTATCTTGGTCTTCTATGTCACTGTTTTGGTTTGACATTCATCTACCGATTTGGGAAGAAATGTTCCCCATCTAGTACACATCACAAATAGCTACATCTACTTCCTTTCCGTTCTTTTATGAACCCTGTCATCTGTAGTATTAAAACTAAGCAGATTCACAGTAGTATTCTCCAGTTCCCTCAAGAACATGGTATTTACTTTCTCCTGTCTGGGAAAGGACTGAGATATTAAAAACATAATAATTTGCCAGTCATAAATTTCTAGGGAAGACATTAAAATAAATGTACAAATGCCAGAAAAAAGTATTTCAGATACAACTGTTTTTTTTTCTGCCACTCCCCTTTTTTTTTCCCATGAGGATGAAAGGAAATAAGTCATGTAAAACACTAAACAAAGAGCAAGGTGCTTAGCATAGCTCAATTGATATTCATTTTGTACTTAACTCTCATTCAACTTGCAGCAGCTCTGATGTGACTCTGGGTTCATGGACTCTGAGTGGCATGGTCCAACAAATTGAACACAGATTCCTTTCTTGGTTGTTTTTTCATATGGACTGGACATCCTTACAACCTTGCAACCATTAACTTTTATCTGTTGTGTCCCATGTGTGCACCACCTGCCTTTTCTAGAACTTGTCATCAGTGAAGCAGAGTCTTTCTGAGCTAATTTCCAAATGGTTGCTATTGAACACAGTACGCCAAGAAGGCAACTGCGCAAGTAAAATAGGAATGCTCTATTTTTACGTAGTGAAGTGAATTCACATCAGCAAGTAAATCAATTCCTGATCTAGGGGAAGAAGTTTTATTATGATGATCCCGACGAAAGGAAAAGGTGCTAGTCAGAAATTATATATAATCAGAGCCTTAAGAGGAAATTAATTCAGAGTAGAACTGGACTTGATTGGTACTTGGTATGTATTCCTCACGTGTGCAAAACCAAGGTAACAAAGGGTAGGTGATATGTGTGCAATTATGTAGGAAGAAAGACAAAGAGGAAACACATGTGTTAGGAGCAGGAGAAGGCCTGGGCTGTTGAAAAGGGTTTCATGGCAGGCTGTAGGGATGTTTCACACACATATCGGGTAAGGAGGGATTCAGATAAGGTCTCATTCTTAATGGTGGCAGGAAGGGTAGTTATAGATTCAATATAAGAAGAGGAAGGAATACATTTGCCAGAGTTCAACAAGCCTTATACAGGCAACCCGTATAGAGTAAGATTATTTCCCTAAAGACTGATGAAATCAGGGCCAAATATAAATGAACTTCTGTCTTCTGCACATTCCCTTGCCCTTGATCGCCAAAGAAGAACTTCCCAGAATCTCTAGATTTTTGGGTAATGTGGAGGCAAGCCAAATGTGCAAATGTGGTACTCTGGCAAATGCTCTGGTGCAATTTACAAGCTATGTAATGTGCCATGTGTGTGTATCAAGCACATGGATGAGCATACCTTCGTATTTAGGAGCACCTGCCACACATGAAATTTCCTCCTTCTTCCTCCTCCCTTACTGGACTATGAAAACCACTGTAACCTAGCTTTAAGCACAATGCTTTGAGTAGAGTAGGAGCTTAATAAAATGTTCTTTATTAAACTGAATAGTAAACGAGGAGTGGATGATGTTTCTGTGTCTCTCTATTTTTTTTTAGTCCTGCATCATTATATATAGACAGTTTACAGGTAGAGGTAGAGATAGAAGTCTCTGTATTTGGGGCATCCCACTAAGCTGTTTGCACACCACTATGTGACAGGAGACTCCCGAAAGTGAATAATCAAAGTCTCCTGTGTACAAGGTCTGCCCGTTCCTTCCCGGGCCCATAGTCTGAGTACACTGAGGCCAACCTCATAAGACACCTTTCTCAACTTCCCTAACTTTCCATTGATGAATTTTCTTTTGAATGTAGATATATGAAATGTTGATTTTTAGTGAACAATTTTCAATCATTGGGGTCTCCATGTTTTCCTAAGAGCTGCAGGATACCCAAGGAGAGAAAAAAGAGAAAAAAAATACAGAAGAGGAGTCTATAAGGGGGTTTCTCAAGCTATGGCTGGTTCTTCACCTCCTTGTCATAGCAGCCTACTCAAAACCAATTACAAAAATAATGTATTTTTAATAACCTTGAATTCCAGCCATAGTTGATTGCATCTGACAAGGAATATTTTTTTTCTTTTTATTCTTTGAAGGAGAGAAAGAGTGAGCAGAGGAAGGAAAGCAAGAGAGGGAGAGAGGGAGACAGGGAAAATCCCAAGCAGGTCTGCATTATCAGCGCAGAGCCCAATGTGGGGCTTGAACTCGCATACCATGAGATCATGACCTGAGCCGAAATCAAGAGTCAGACACTTAACCAACTGAGCCACGCAGGTGCCCCAGAACATTTATTTTATCTGGGAAGGAGTTATATAGACATTTAGATCATTAGTGCCAGGAACTGAGCCACAATTGAAAATAAAGTCTTTACTATGTATCAGAAGTCCATGGAAGTATCTAGCTAACTGAAGGACTGGTGGTCACTGAGTAACAGGTTCTGCACCTTGAGAGCAGTGTTATTAGAGTATCATTGGTGTTTACCAGCTATGGAAACCATGAAATTAGAGCGTAGGGTAATGCCAAAGACAAAACTATGCCAGGCTGGTTCCATCCCAGCAATAAGTTGTCAGCATTATCTTACCCACCCACCCACCCCCCGCCTTGGGGAATAAGGAAGAATAAGATCAAGCATGTGGTAGAAAATACCGTGAAGAGATGCATTTAGATAGAGATAGAACAACCCAGTATTCTGCGGTACCAGTCAGCAAATTTCTTCTCCTTTATACACAGCCATGGATATGGTTTTACTACCCCAAAGACGTTCTCCCATAAAGAATATTCACACATTAAAACATAGTGAGATACACACGTCACCCTGTCGCCTGACAGGGCTCTAGGTGTGACGGACTACTGTCTTCACACTATTCTGGGTACATTAAGGCACTGGTGAGGCTGAACATTGCAATAAAATGCACTCATGTGAATTTAACACAACCTGATACATTATGCAGTAATGTTTTTAAAAATCTTTAGATAGAACCTTTGAGTATCAGGGTTTGGTGCAGATATCACCTCCACTTCAAACGACATTCTCAACAGTGGCATAGATGTCATTCATCTAACGTCATATAATGTCATACCTACTGGCTTGAAGGCAGGATGAAGATTATGTCCCTAGCCATTCAGGGGATATGAAAGCCTGACTGTGGCCAGAGAGGCACGACTGTAAGCTGGAGAGGGGGGCCCAGGCTCATCAATAGCACTGGGAATCACACACCGCGAAGCACCAGTAAGTGCCAGTTAGAGAGGGACTTAGGGTCAGTCAACCAGCCATGGAGGAGCCAGGCAATCAGTTATTTGTGAGGGCTAGCTGGTGACGCAAGGGCCCCTGAGTGACACACGTTGCTCTTCCAGCTCTATGCTTAGGATCGAGTGACTTAGAGGTGAGCCCAAGTGGACAAGATGAGGAGAGACAAGCCTCCAGTAGGAAGAGAAGGTCGGTGGAACAGATAGGAAAGAAAATGAGTGAAAGACAGGTAGAAGACAAAGGAGAGAGGGCCAGGGAGACAGGGGTGAGGGTCAGAAAGGGAACCCAAGGGGAGGTCTCAAAGGAAACCAGGGTGTTCCCCTGGGACCCTAGTTCAGGGAAATCATTCTTCATCAGTGACTCATCCTTACCTGTCCCCAGGCAGGAGTCCCCATGCATGCAGGGTTGAGAGGTCTAAGGCGGAGGTGCTATCTGAGCCATGAGACAACAGGAATCAATTGCTCAGCCCCTCCCTGGACTTGGAGTCTTATCTCTCAGGCACAAGCCTTCTGCTCTCCAACCATTCCCCTCCCAAGCTTTGCAAATACTGCCTCCTGCCCCTATAGTGAAAGACCCAGGATACAGCCTCTAGGAATGGGGCAAAGGGCTATCCCTCAAGGCTCCTTACAGTTCAGATGGAAGAGAAGCTCTGTCACATGCACCTTGCAAAGTCACGTAACCCTGAGTCTTAGTTATTTCACTGTTAGGTAGAATAAAACCATTTTCAACACACAGTGTTTTTTTTTTAATTTTTTAATGTTTATTTATTTTTGAGAGAGAGAGAGAGAGAGAGAAAGAGACAGAGTGAAAGCAGGGAGGGGCAGAGAGAGAGGGAGACACAGAATCCAAAGCAGGCTCCAGGCTCTGAGCTGTCAGCATGGAGCCCAATGCGGGGCTTGAACTCATGAACCCTAAGATCATGACCCAAGCTGAAGTTGGACACTTAACCAACTGAACCATACAGGTGCCCTGATTTTTTTTTAAACATTTATTCATTTTTGAGAGACAGAGAGACAGAGCATGAGTGAGGAAGGGGCAGAGTGAGAGGGAGACACAAAATCAGAAGTGGGGTCCAGGCTCTGACCTGTCAGCATGGAGCCTGACACGGGGCTCAAACTTAGGAACCATGAGATCATGACCTGAGTGGAAGTCAGACACTTAACCGACTGAGCCACCCAGAGGCCCCTTCACAGAGGTTTTTGAAGTTACAATGAAAAAAAATTCTTCTGACATCCTGGTACATCAGAATAGAGACACTGACACACTATATGCATTTAAACATATGTAAGCATTCTGCCATCTTGACAAAGACAAGGCATTTCCCAGTCCTTACTCAGCAGTTAGAAAGAAGTCACACATTTCCCAAAGTTTTACTTCACCAAGGAGAAACTGCCCCTCTTTCAATTACACCTCACAAGTAACCCAAGCTTCACTTGGGCCCTTTGCTCCCAAGGGAGCCCCCAGCTCACTCACAGCTCCCATGGCTCTCCAAAGGGAGGTCTGGAATCACATTGGTGCATAATCTGCATGTCCAGAATAGTGGACTAAGCATTACAATTATTGTAAATTTCAGGTGTGTAATAAACACAATAAAAACTACAGATGTTGGGAAAGCTCTTGGCTTTCCAGTTATATCCTGCTCACTTTTTTCAACATGTTCAATGGCAAGAATTTGTTCTTAGCTACATTATTTTCATCAGGGATCAAAACCAATGATATAAACCTTTTATGAAAACAATCAGGCTAGAAGAAATTGTAAATGACTCATTCCACCAAAGCCTAAGAGAGTCTTTCAGGAGCATTGATCATATTATCACTTCCCAAACAATGTGATCCAGGGAGATGAGATTTAGTTGTAAAGAATCTTTTTACCCAGAGAGAGCAGAAGATGATAAAGCCAGAAGCAGTGAAAAACATGTCTGACAGAGGACTCTATGGTTACAATCAGGGAAGACATGAACTCATGTTAACTGATAGATAAAAATACTATTGGTTAAATAGAATTAAGAATTTAAATATTTCATGAGTAAACTCAAGCAAAGAGAAGAAGCTAAGAATTACAGCTTTGAGGAATTTGGCAGGCAAAAATCTCATGTAAATGGGGCAGCTACATAATGGGTAGATGTTTCAGCTTAGTTTAAGTTACAAATTCAGGGAGCATAATAATATATGTACCTCAATTCCTGCTTCGTGATTCATACATGACTGGACACCCAAACCAAAAACTTTCCAAGTTTCCCAAGTTCTTTTTATTTTTAATTTTTAAAAATAATTATTTTAGAGAGAGCAAGAGAGCAGGGGAGAAGGGCAGAGGGGAGAGAGAGAATCTCAAGCAGGCTCCATGCTCAGTGCAGAGCCCCATATCAGGGCTCGATCCATGACCTTGGCATCATGATCAGAGCCAAAATCAAGAGTCAGACGCTCAACTGACTGAGCTACCCAGGTGCCTCACCCAAGTTCTTTTTTATAAGCAATAATACCCAAAACCTACTTCTCAACGTTCTAGTGCAATTGTCTATGAGAAACGAGGTGAAAAATTCTTTGACAGATCTGTTTTGTTTTAATACTATAGATAATAGGGTTCATCACAGGAGGTGCTAGTAGATAGATGTTGGCCAGGATGACATGTACAATTGGAGGGGCATGCTTGGCAAAGCGGTGAGTCATGGAAAGTCCCACCAAGGGCACATAGAGGACCAGAACAGCCAGAATGTGGGACAGACAGTTATTGAGAGCCTGGAAACTTTCACCCTGGGAGCTGATTCTCAAGACACTTCTCAGAATGAGTGCATAGGAGACCACAATGAGCAGGGGGTCCAATGTAGTAAAGACCAGAGCTATAACAAATCCATACCAATTATTGATAGTGGTATCAGCACACACCAGGCAAATCATGTCTTGATGAAGGCAGTAGGAGTGGGAGAGATGGTGGGAGCCACAAAATGGAAGCCGTTTCAGTAGGAATAATGCAGGAAGAACAGTCAGAACACAGCGGAAAATGATGGCTATCCCTATTCTTCTGATGACCCGGTTGGTAAGGATGGAGACATAATGGAGGGGGCGGCAGATGGCCACATAGCGGTCAAAGGACATGGCCAACAACACAGAAGATTCCATAAAAGAGAATCCATGGAGGAAGAAGAACTGGGCAAAACAAGCCTCAAAGCTGATCTCTGAGGCATTAAACCAGAGGAGTCCCATGACTGTAGGCAAAGTGGTGAGGGTAAGCCCCAGGTCTGTTAGAGCCAAAATAGAGAGGAACAAGTACATGGGCTCTTGTAGGGAGGGCTCTATCCTGATGACAGCCAGGATGGTGATATTGCCCACAATGGAGACCGTGTAGAGACAACAGAAGGGGATGGAAATCCAGCCATGGGAAACCTCAAAGCCAGGGATGCCCATGAGGATGAAGAAGAAGGGGACTTGAGTGGAGTTAGTAACCCGAAACATGACTGGAAGAGGCAGCCTCAAGACCAGAGCTCTTTCCCAAATCTGTGAAAAGTGGACAACATAAGGATTGAAATAAATAGTCTATGACTATCCGAAGTCACTCTGTGATAGATCATCAAGTAAGACCTGGGGAAAGAGAGCTATCTGGGCAATGAGTTTACAAATGTTTTATCAGTTTTGCTTGTTTTAGCTCTTACCTTGCCATCTCTTGTCAACCACTGAGTTGACAGCATGAAGTTCTCATTAGTTTTAACCCAAAGACTTCTTTATACATCCAGAAGGCAGTTATGCCTTTGCAGCAGAAGGTATAAGGGTACATTATGGCCATTGGAAAGAATAACTGTGGAGAAGAGATTACTGTAGGACACCTTTGGATGGCATGGGGCTAGGAGAAAAAAAGAGAGAGCCGAGACCAGTAAATGTAAAAAAAAACGATTCCAATATGCTTATTGACTCTTTTGAACCAAGTGAACAATAAAGAGAGACTTGAACTGAGGTAACAGAGTGGGGAAAGATAATGCCTATCTTCAGAGCCTAGGATTCCTGAGACAGAACTTTTAGAGGCCTTATGGTGCAAGGACTCTGTTGGAAAGGACCTTCCATGAGCGAAATGGGTCAAACTTGGGTGCTCAGATATCTGTCAAAAGAACCTATATTAGAAGACTAGGCCTAGGAAGCACTTTCTTGGAAAGAATACAACAATAATAGTAGGAACATCTCCACAGGAACAGCCTAATAGCATTGGAATAAGGCAAAATACCCTCTTGGTGCATAAAGCAGTTGGATCCATTGGATCAGCCAGTAGATTTCTGGGAAGCTGTTTAAGTTCATATTGATGGATGTGAAAGGGAGCAGAATCTGCCACCCCAAAATATGCCTGTTTGGCTTAACGATTATCTTGAGTTGATTATTTCTAAGAAAGAGCAGACCTAGAACAAAAGCTGAGTAGATGTTACCTTTCTGATCCTTACGCTGACCAGTAAGGGACATTTGCATTTATAGGGGAGATCTGGAAGAGGAGAAGGAGTAAATCTTTGGAAATTCTTACCAATTTCTTCTCCACAACTATTCTTTCCAATGGCTATAACACACCGTTACACCTTCCTGCTGCAAAGACATACTGTTATGCAGGACAACCATTCCCTTGTTTACTGTGCTTTTCCTGGGAACTTCCCACTAGAAGCCCTCCCTCCTACCCATCCAGCCCCCAACGTTTTTCTTCATCTTTATCCTAAGAAGGCATTCAAGGTGATGGTTTGGACCATTTCAAGGAATTACTCACTTTTATTGGGTATGTCCCAGGTAGACTGGAGGTATATATGTTATTAAAATTTTAATCATTTGTCTCCAATTAATCTTTTATTATAAGGAGTCCTCAGCCAAAAACCTAGAAAGGTAAAGGAAAATTATTTTTCCTCTCTTACAGTGGTTTGGATAAGCTATTTCATCTTTTTGTTGTTGTTTTGTTTTGTTTGTTTTTAACATTGCTGTATGGTGAACCTTCCTTGTGCTTTCTCTAACTTTGCTCTTGATAAACTCAAAATATCTTGCTCTTTTTGTCCACCACCAAAAGATGGAAACCATTACTTGGGAATCCTCTTGCGACTGAGGGTGATCATAGGTGTTTTCTTATCCACTGGGAAGACTGACAGATTGAGGAAGCAGAAGAGAATAGGAATGGAGGAAATCCTGGGCTATGGAAACCAGAATCTCTTTCTATTGACCTATCGCTACCCTGCCTCCATAATGGCTTCAGAGCTCTGGCAGCTTTTTCAACATTCATGATGAGGGAGCATAAGGCAAGCTGAAGGCAAAGTAGAAGCTAACAACAAGTCCCACACACACCCAGGTGGGATGTGTGTGACATTCCTCAGGCACTCCTGGCTGCCCAAGAACAAAGGAAAGGACAGAAAACAAATGGTTCAACTGATAGAGTTTCCATCAGTTTACAAACATCTTAGTAAATTACAAGAAAAAGGCAATCTTATCAATAGCCTAATCTCCAGGAACTCCCTACTGTCTTAATGATAATGATTTGCTAGAGGGGAAAAAAAAAAACAACAACCTTAGCTTAACAAAAGCTAGGCCTCCAGTAATCTGTGAGTCTTCTTTAGCATATGAAAATCGCTTTGGAAACTTCCCCTTGAATTTATCTCCCCCAGCTCCATAGTATATAACCAGGCACCCTTCACAACCCCAGTACAGCTTTTTTCTGCCCACAGGTCCTATCCCACGCTTTAATAAAATCACCCTGTGTGCACCAAAGACATCTCAAGAATTCTTTCTTGGCTGTCGGCTCTGGACCCCACTATCACTCGGAAAGCCATCATTAAGAGACTCTTTTTTTGGTGCCCTTTCTCCAGAAGTAACATTACCCATAGAAAGTTCCCATCAGCAATCTGTGCCCTGGCACAATACCATAATCTAGTTTTAGCTCATGTCCCTCAAGCTCCGGGAGCCTCACCCTTCCTTCCTCCAGCTTGGTAGTGACATGTATCTTTATATCCATAAGTCTTCCTGCTCAGCCTCACTTTCTATCCCATCTTTCTGGTAATTCATGGCCATGTACATCACCTGTGTCTGTTAGCCAGATGCCTTGGTTTTTCCATAGAACGGCTTTCCCTGATGAGCAGAAGCTCAGCTTTGTATAGACTTCTATAGGTCCTCAGGGAAAGAAGTAGCCCTTGGGGCTCACAAGAGTCCAAGGTACAGAAGAAAGAAAGATTTGTGTGACATAGTATGCTGTGGACCACACCTAGTTAAGGGACACGAGGTGCATACACATTCCAAGATGATTTTCCAAGAACAACCTGAGCAAACTCAAGACCAAACCGAACCAATCAAATAAACAAAAAGCTCTGTGTAGTTTCTCTAGAGATACCTGACGGAGAATTTCTGAGACTCTTTTGACAGAAATTATTGGGAGGAAATTCTTTTTATGAAGTATTTACCAAATGAAACACTGGAGCAGGAACTTTCCAGCACTCTTCTCCATTGCACACTGTGGTGGGTTTTTTTTTTTTATTTGTTTTGCTTTGTTTTTTTTTTTGTTGTTGTTGTTGTTTACCATTGATCATAAAGATAAATAAACTTAGAGCCAGGAAAGTGCAATGATAAAAGATGGAATTAAGGATGAGGTAATTTAATTTATTCTCTACCAGAACAATACTAGTATTTTTCTTTACAAAATATTTTCAAAATTTTTATATCCTTTTCCCCATTATGCTCAGTAATCCTTCCTTTTTTTAAAAGAAGCACAAATATTGCATTTTCCTACCTAAGTGGTTGTAAGTTAGGCTAATTTGGATTCAAACCCTAATTTTAATACTCACGAATTGTGTGACTCTGGTCTGGTAACTTAAACTTTCTTTGCCTTATTTTACTTTCAGTATGTCAAGGATAATAATCCTGTTTGGGAAAGTGCTGAAGACACTTCTTGGTACTTATCAAGGCCTAAATAATCGTTAGCTATAAATACTAATTGTACTAATAGCAGACTGCTATAATAGTCATTGTTTTTGTTTTGTTTTGTTTTTTTCCAACGTTTTTTATTTATTTTTGGGACAGAGAGAGACAGAGCATGATCGGGGGAGGGGCAGAGAGAGAGAGAGACACAGAATCGGAAACAGGCTCCAGGCTCCGAGCCATCAGCCCGGAGCCTGACGCGGGGCTCGAACTCGCGGACCACGAGATCGTGACCTGGCTGAAGTCAGACGCTTAACCGACTGTGCCACCCAGGCG
This sequence comes from Acinonyx jubatus, assembly GCF_027475565.1. Classification (NCBI taxonomy): domain Eukaryota; kingdom Metazoa; phylum Chordata; class Mammalia; order Carnivora; family Felidae; genus Acinonyx; species Acinonyx jubatus. The sequence goes on along the minus strand of NC_069390.1, from coordinate 52,637,477 downwards.
CCCCTAATAGTCATTGTTATATTATTACTATTATTATTATTACTAATATTATTATCATTAGCATTATTAGTCTCCCTACTTTCAAGGACGCAGTTATTTTAACTATTTTCTTCAATCTGTCTTTTTTCCTAATCTGCAGGCATGGCACCAAGATCTTGATAAGAAAATTAGATTATTAGGAATGTGTTCTTGTTAGCAACTTAAACGTTGTTCGAGGATCCTCATGTTTGTTCTCAGAAATGTTGGAAAACCTATCTTACTTAACTCTTTAATGCCAGGAACATTGTTGTATCTTGGTAGCATAAACCAAAATGACACACTTTTCCCAGAAAGAGTAGACAAAACACTAAGGCGTAAGAAGGAAGCCAAAGGAAATGTGTTATCAGTACTTTTAAGCAAAGGGAGCAAAGAAAGATGAGATATGTATTTCTAATGATATTTTAAATCCAAAGTATTATTTCAAAATAAGCTCTCTCCCAACAGATACTACGAAAGACTGAAATTACACATTTTGACTAGTATGCCATTGACTTGCATTTTAGAAAAGAGGTGAGCTCTGACACTAAACCTCTTTATTCAAATTCGGACTCTCATCCACCAGCTAGAGATCTTGAGCTATTTAGTGAAACACACTGTCCTTCCACACCCCAACTCTCAAGTGTTTCCCAAACTGTTGAAGAATTTTACTCTTCCACAAACAACATCTGGGAGTTCCAAGTGTTCCACATCCATAACAACATATGGTACTATCTATTGTCTTAACTGTAGTCATCCTGGTGTCTAGAAGTCATTTTATGGTGGTTTAAATTGGCATTTCCTTAATGACTAATAGTTTGATCATCTTTTCATATGCTTCTTAGACATTAGCATATCTTCTGTGAAAATACTTACATTAAAAGTTTGCCTGCTGTCATTGGACTGTCTTCTCATTATTGAGGTATAAGAATTCTGTATTCAATCTGGATCCAAGCCTTTTTCAAATGTACATAATTTTTTTTTCAATCTCTGGATTGACTTTATTTCCTTAACAGAGTCTTGTGAAGGGCAGACTTTGTTAACTTTAATGAAGTTTAATTTATTAATTCATTTTTTTTCTTAAAATAGATCATAAAGATTTTTTTCCTATATTTTCTCCTCGATGTTTTACAGTTTGGATATATTTTTATTATGTACACCTAGGTCTTTGCTGTGTTAAATGAACTTTTGTGTAAGGTATGAGATAAGGTCAAAGCTAATTTTATTTTTGTATAAATATACAGATGGACCAGCACCTTTTATTGAAAATATTATTTTTTCTTACAAAAATAGTTGGTGACTTTGTCAAATATCAATAATTGAGTTATGTGAAGATCTCTTTGTGAACTCTCTCATCTGTTTTATTGATGTGCTTGTCTCTCATTATGCTTATTTGGCACTATTTTACTGAAAATTTACAGTAAGTATTGAAATTAGGTAGTATATGAGCTGTACAAAACTGTTCTTTATTTGTAAGGTGTTTAGCTAATCCAGATCTTTTGCATTTCTATAAAAAATGTGAAAAATCTATGGAATTCTACAAAAAAAATGCTAAGAATTTTTTTCCCCCTACCTTCCAAATGAATGTGCTAAGGTCTTATTTTTTTTTTTTATTGTTACTGGATTCACTTACTATTATTTTGTTAAGACCTTAAAAACAAACAAACAAAAACAAACAAACAAACAAAAACTGTTCATGGATGGAAAATATAAGGTAGTAGTTTTCTTTCCTCAGCAAAATCTTTGCACTGTTTTAGAATCAGAAATGTGTTGACCCAGTGCTGGTATGTTTCTTTTTTATCTATGATAATGTAATTTCATGTATAGCCTAATTTAATCTTTGTACCACTGTTCAGATATGCTTTACCTCTACTTATATGATAATTACACAATATTTTGTTATTATTTTGGTTTAATATCAATTGTGTTTTAAGGAATTCAATAGAGAGAAAACAGTCTTAATCTCAATTGCTATTTAGCTTAAAAATGTTTATTTTACATTAGGTTTTGAGGTAAATTTTCACTAAAAATCTACATGAAGAGATTTTATTTCCACCACATCACAAATGAAATTGCACATTTTTTCCTTTGACCCCTGTTGTTTCTGAAGAAAAGTCGTACAACATTCTTTTCATAGTTTCTTTGTATGCAATGTGTGTTTTTTAATATTCATTCACCTGTATGTTTTCTTTAATTGGCCTTGCTCCATATTTGCTGAGCATCTGAATTCATGGGTATCCTTTATGTTATAATATTTAAAAACTTCAGGCAATAATTCTTCAAAAATTTTTGATCCTTTTTTCCTCTCTTCTTCCCTTCTAATACACCAATTGCACATGTGGTCGACATCTTGATCTACCATCTCTGGGAGTCTTTTAATTAAAAAAAAAATCTTTTTGTTTCATTCAGCGCTTCTGTTTGGATGATTCATATTGATGCATCTTTGAGTTCAGTTACCCTTTCTCCTATGCTGTCCAATCTACTCTGGATCCCATCCAATAATATTTTGATTTTAGTATTTTATTTTTCTCTAGTTGGATTCTCATTTATTTTTTCATACTTTCCAAATATTTCCTGAAATTTCTAATCTCATCCACATCTAAATTCCTCATCTTGTCTTATCCAAAGTGGAGGTACATTGGGAAAAAGACAAACAGCGTTAGCTGAATGGAAGATGAAGGGTAAATTTCAGTCAAACTTTTTGAGAGAACACTTCTAGGCTAGGAGAAAACCCAAGAATATTCTTCAAATACCATTCAAAATGACTCTCTTCTGGGTTGAAGCTAGAGGCAGAGAGCACAACTGGATATAGCCCGTCAAAACTGAAAAGAACAGATGGTCACCATTCCAAGATTCTATTGGAAGCCACTTGTGGCATCTCTTTTCTCTGTTGTCCTTTGGTATCTACAGAATAAATAGGCTTTGAAAGGTCTTGTGTCTCCTCTCCTATTCTGGTTGTTGGAAGGAGAGGATATTCTTTATGTACTGGAATTACAAGTAGAGAGATGTGGATAGGCCAGAAACCAGAGAAGGCTTGGTCTGACCATCTACTGCTAGGAAGCTCTCATAAGAACTGTCAGTCTGAGGAGTAGTTCAAAGAAGGCCACTCTCTTGTTTCCACAGCTTTGCTTTATACTCAATGTGTCTAAACAGGGATGATGTAACAAAAATACCTCTGTAGACTTTGAGGCTCATGAGAGTAGAGACCCTATCATTTATCCACTGCTCTGTCTTAAAGCCTTATGCCTGGCACATAGTAGGTTCTTAATAAATATTTGGAGGAAAATGCATAATTGTGGGTCTCCGTGAATGTCTCTACGGAAGCCTGCATGTTTCTGGGTATATATGAATGTGCTCTGTTCAACTTCCCTACTTTGACTAAAGTAGATACTTTTATTCTCCAACTTTGACAACTAGATTCTTCTTGGAGCATATCAGGCACCTTCCCTGAAGTGAGTACTCAAGGTCACAGGTCAGTGGTGATGGTTGTTACTAAGCGATGAGTAAAGTTTCTTGGGAGCAGAGTCCACGTGAAGCTGCTGGCAGAGGCCAGCTGAAGAAATCGGAGCAGAGGGGTCCTGGATAAAGGCAGGGCCCCAATAAGCAGTATGTTGTTACTTTGAAATCAGCCAAGAAGTTGAGCCTCAAAAGTGGGAGGAGGGGTAATGCAAAGCTTATTAGACAATACTGTGATAATGTGTGCTTACAAAGAAGCAGAGCAACAGCCCGGTCCTTTGTCATCAGTAGATAGTCCACCTCCTTCCTCATTTGCCTACTAGTAACCATCTCACTGACTACATAGCATAAAACCTGCATGACATAGATAAGAAAATTTAGCCCTTAGCCTTCCTCATTGCTGTGAATGAGGAAGCACAGAGACAGCAAGAGTTTGACTCTTTCTCAGTCTCCATAAGAAAGTATATGTAGAGCAGTTCGCGTTAATTCAGGATACGAAGAGCTACTTTATTTTTTTCAGAAATTATCATGGGCCCCTGGGTGGCTCAGTTGGTTAAGCATCTGACTTAGGCTCAGATCATGATCTCATGGTTCATGAGTCTGAGCCCCATATTGGGCTCTCTGCTGTCAGTGCAGAGCCTGCTTCAGATCCTCTGTCCTCTCTCTCTCTGCCCTTCCCCTGCTCTCTCTCTCTCCCTCAAAAAATAAACATTTAAAAAGAAAAAGAAAGTATTACTTTGTTGTTACACATTATTGTCACAACAGCTGCCAAAATGATGTATACTATAAACATTTTACTTGCTAAAAAACAAAATTATAAACCTGAGTGATTTTGAAGATTTAATTAGCTTTATTAAATAATTCATGAATCCAGCAGCACCCCTTCCAGCAAGTAGAGGGGAGCTCCTAGGATGTGAATTAAATGGAAGGTTTTTATAGGAAGGAGAGTGGGGCAAGAAAGTCGTAAGCAAAAGAAAAGAAAGAATTATTCCAGGCAAGGCCATTTTCCCTTAGGAAGAAGAGTAGAGGGTCTCCTCACGCAGCTGACCTCAGCTTCCTTTGGGGAGTTGGGAGTGCCATGTGACAGACTTCTTGGTGCCCATTAGAAAATTCCTGACTGACCTGTCAAGACTACATTTCTGGGAGAGACTGAAATTGATATTGTTTTTTCCAAACAGTCCTAGCTACTGGACTGTTTTCCAATGAAGATGAACTCATCCTCTTGGAAGTTGGCATGAAGAAATGAAAGTTCTTAGGACTTTGAAATTCAGTCACATCACTTCATTTAATGCCAGCCATGTGACAAAAAGTGATTTAATTTTTTCCAGCTTCACTGTCTTTAGCACGCTAAAAAGAAAACCAGAGGCCCAAGTGGCATCGCCAAGGTTAAGGCCCTAAGTCAGTAAACCAGGGCCAAGATTCCTTTTTGCCCTTAGCAAAGTGTCATCATGGAGGCAGCTGAGCTACTAGAAGGAGGTCACTCTGCCTATTTCAAGGACTTGTCAATGGGCAGTAGGCAATAAGGGAATTTTCATTTGCCTTTGTTTCCCACATCACCATGGCAAGCCCTTAAACCCCTTACCTTTGTTGTTGGATAGCCAGGAGTGTCCCAGGAGTATAACACACATTCCACCTGGCAGGGAGAAGGGAGTGCTAGCTTGTACTTAACCCCTGAGCTTGCCTTATGCTTTCTCATTAGAGTGGCCTAGAGAAAAGTTTGGGAAATGTCAGGCTTGTTTTGGTGAGACAAGTGTTTGAGTTACCTGAGCTAGATGGGCTATGAGCAGAGACAGACTAAACAAACAAACAAACAAAAATACCAGGTAGACCTTAACCCAAGCTAGGGGTGAGGGTAGAAGGACTGATTTTTGGCTTTTCAAAAGGGGTCCAACCAAAAATTTGTCACAGTGAAGATGAAAATTGGTTCTTCTTTGGAATGACTGGTGAGAGACAGGATATGAGGAAAGAAGAACTTACTAAAAGATTGCTGCAGGAAGATGTGGAGCCTTCCTCTATGAAAACATTCTAGACTTTCTATGCTTGCATAGATGCAGACATCCAGGGAGGCAAGGCAATGGGAAATATAAATTCCAACAAGAAGCTTTCTCACGGGCTCAGACCAGACTGCAGGATCCCTTTGACAATCCCAACATGCATAGGTCTTTCCAGCCTGGAAAGCCCTTAACAATCACATACCAAAAATGTTTATCTAAGGAGGGCCTTGCTCACCAGGCCTGGACCTTGTATCAGAAAAAGGTGTGCTTTGTGGGGTCAGAAAAATAATTTTCTTTCTACCCTTCTAGGTTCATGGCTGGGACCACCTCCTTCCCCCATGATAAAAGGCAGATTAACTACAGAAAAACAAACAAGTTTAATAACATGCATACCTCCTGTATACATGGCAAGTACCCAGGAAAACTGAGTAACTCCCCAAAATGTCCCAAGCCACCATTTAAAATCCCAGATCCAGCTAAAGACAAAAGATATTGGGAGTTGGGAAGCCAGTTATGGGAGGCTAGTGGAAAAGCACAGTGATCAAGGGTAAGTTTGTTACGCAGATTTAGGTCTTTGCCTTCCCCACCGACCAGTTTCCAGAGGTTTAGTCCTTTTCCTCATCCTGGTAATAGAGGGAGACATCCTTACAAATGGAGATTTCCTTACAAATGTAAATGCCTCTCACAAAAGGGTAACTTCTACTTGGTTGGTTTTCAGAGGTCCCTTTGAGCCTTGCTGTTTCTTAAAAATGATCAGCCTAAAATAAGCCTTATGCCAAAGAGGAATATTTTGGAGCCACAAATTCTGCTCCCCTTCAGGCTACAGCCATTTTCTGCAACAGAGACCCCTCCCCCAACCCAAGTGAGTCTGAGTCTGGAGAAACCAAAAACCTTGAGAAAGGATTTCCTTTAGTTCTGTGTCTGGTCTGACTGGGGATTCAAAGCTTGGTCAATGTAACTGGGACTAAAGGCACTCAGACACATCTGCATCCTATGAGGTTATCTTTAATATCTGAGAAAGTAGAGAAAAATATCTCTCCATTAATTTCACGATTTTATGTGGGTTATACGGTTTGGGTATGCCTGTTGTCTGTATGCACGAGACAGAGGAGGAATGCACCAGCTGGCATTTCTCAGAACTTTGTGGGAGATCAACAGGATGTGAGAAAATGAAGTTGGAAGATGTATTTTCTTAACCTGTTGGGAAAGGAAGGTTTGAATTTAAGCCCGTTTGGGGTTGAAGGCTCCCCCTGGTGGTTGTATTGGAAAACCACAAGATGCATATTGACCTGGCTGTTCTACAGTAATCTCATACCCTGCCAAGCCTGACTCAGTTAGCTAGGTATTGATACTCGGTAGAACCTCCCCTAAATATAACTTGTATGGGGATCCTGAAAAGCATGCTAGGATCCAATATATCCCTGTCTCTCCCACAGGCTTTCTCAATCTCTGGTACAGAGTAGGCTCACTTGTTCTCCTTGTGGATAGGGAGTGAGCTAAGACAGTCATATTCTCACATACACACAGCTGTCTCTGTCTGTATCTTTCACACATGCACACACATACACACACACACAGGCACATGTGAAAATAATATTATATGCACTGAAAGCCACACTAGCACACATACAAATAGGTACACTCTTACATTGATACTTTTAGTAATGGATTTAGATACTCTAGTAAGGGATTCTTTTTTTTTTAAGTTTATTTATTTATTTTGAGAGAGAGACAGACAGAGTGAGCAGGGGAGGTGCAGAGAGAGAGGGAGAGAGAAGGAATCTCAAGCAGACTCTCTGTTGTCAGTGTGGAGCCAAACATGGGGCTCAAACTCACGAACTGTGAGAACATGACCTGAGCCAAAACCAAGAGTCAGCCTCTTAACCTACTGAGCCACCCAGGTGCCCCAATACTTTAGTAATGGATTCTAATACATTCAAGATTAGACTCACACCAACATATTGATATACCACGTCCCTAAGAATCACCTACCTACATTCACTTCACTTTATATTCATAAGATTTCATTGTTGGGGAGGCGAAAAATTTTACTCTACCATTCAAGATTCTTCTAGCTAGTCTAAGAATTAAACTGACATGAGACAGATTAATCATTAATAAATCATGAAACAGAAGAAATTCAAATTTAACTACATATATACGGGGGCTCCACAAGCATAAAAGGCCCATAGAGAGTCAGTCAAGCAATTGAGGCCTATACCATCAAGAACTAAGGAGAAGGGGACAGGGATTTGGGACTTTAAAGGAGAGAGAGATAACTCACAAGAAGATGAAAAGAGTAAAAATTTGGTAAACAAATGTTTGCTGGGCCTCAGAGAAACAATGAGACAGAATAATTTTAACAAGCAGATTTTGCTAGGCTCCTCCCTGTCTACCACACCTAGTTCATATTATACTGTAGTTATCTATGGTAATAGCTCTCTTCCTGGAACAGATGTCCTATCTAAATTCTCTTAGGCAGTCAATGGGAAGCAAAAAGAAACCTTAGCCTTCTGTTTCTTAAAAATAATCAGCCTAAAATAATCCACACGCCAAAGAGACACATTTTGGGGCAGCAAATTTTGCCTCCCTACACCATCATTACCCAAGGGGACAGAGATGTGCCCAAGAACTATTCCTTTGTTGTTCGGTGCCATCAGCCTTCAGAAACAAATTCTGCCTTCACAGCCTGGGATACTCAAACTGTTCAGTAAACTGTGTTTAACACAATCTGTTTTCTTTACCAAATACGATCTTCATAAAGAGAAAACTAAGTCATGTCAACTTATGTATCTGCAAGGTCTTGCTCAGGGTTTTTCAGAGCAGACACTTAATAGATGCATAGCAAATGAAAATTGATAAGAATGGTTAATGTCATTTCAATCTTCATTCTAAAGGATTTTTCTGTGATATAACAAAATAAAGCAAAAAGACCTAAGAACATTTTGTATTTCTTAAAATGACAATTCCTTGGGCGCTAGTCCTTCATTTATTGTATAATTCAGAGAAGCAGAGTAGAAAGCTATTATATAGATGCTAGCAAGAAATATAAGGCAAATAGTATTGCAAGCCTCCAGATAAGTGGAAGGTTATCCATCCATTCCATAGTATCATTTAGCCATGTGAAAAGCTAGGAGTTATTCTCACCTAGCACCGTGCACCAAATAATGTCTGTTGCCAGTGCAGATTTTAAATACTTTATACATATTGCTAACAATATCTTCCATAAAAAAAAATACAAGGTCATTCCTTGCTTTGTTAAACTCAATCATCAATATGCATACATTCTTCCAGACTCTTATCTCTGCCTACATCTACTGTCTCATTCCAAGGTATTACTTCTCTCAAATTTTATATTTGAGTTTTGGAGAATTTTATGGTTCTCAGAAAAATTTCCTCACCTCTATGCCTTAAGCATATACCCCTCCTTCCTGCCATTCCCTTGCTATAAAGTCCTGTATCATGATTAATTCTTACTTAGTCTTCATAATTCAGTTGGAGTGCCTTCCCTGTGCCTCCCAGTTGGGCTAGTTGCTATGCACCCAAACTCCCATAATTGCTATGTCCATGTCTTTGGTTGTCCATATGATTGTTGTATTATTTCATATGTCATAGAGGCCCCCAAATAATAGCAATAGTTGCTGCTGATGGTAATAACAGAAGCAATTGTTCCCTAACTTGGCTCCCTCTAGGCCATGACCAAAATTATGTTCTCAATAAAGGCAGAATATTCTCAAATTTTTCTGGTAAGAATTTTCTTTCCTACAAACCTAACAGGATTTTCAACTCTCTCCCTCTGTTGCCTGAGCCAGAACTCTCTTCATCAACTACAATTTCAAAAGATGACCTGCTCTCTGCATCCTGTCCTGTCACCCTAACTCTGCCTGCCTACAGTCTGTCCATAACTACTGGCTATTTACCTCGTCTGAGGTGATGCCATCTTCTATCTAGGTGTTTTCTGATCACACTGGTATGTCATAAACTTCAGGGGTCTCTGTCCTCACTTTGGGTCTCTATGTCCCATTTGGGGGGTTCACACTCATGCAAACCTGATCAACCATCTCCTGCTTATGATTACATTATTATAATACCTTGTTCATGCCAATCTCCAAGTGTGTGTGTGTGTGTGTGTGTGTGTGTGTGTTTGTTCCACGGGAAGAGAAGTGTGCATACAACCTGACCACATCAATCAATTCAGGTTTTGTAGCTTGGACTGAGGAAGAAACACAAACTGACTTTCCTGAGACGATGGTATTTGTTACCAGAAGAGGGAAGAAGGCAAGAAGAGGGGAAATGTTGGGGAAAAGACTCCTTGCATCAAGGCTTGTTGAAGTAGGGTCTGCATATTCAGATTTGAGTGGAAAGCCTCAGGAAAGCCTGAGAAACGGGCTGGAGCATCCATTTGGGATGGGAGTGTATATGGAAGGTTTTCCTCTGGCCAGCCTCTAGGCTCAAAGGTGCAGTATCTGGCAGAGACAAAGAGTGAAGGAATGATCTCATCAAAGGAAATAGGTAAGTGGGCCTGAAAATGACTTCGAGAATGAGAGGACATGGGAGTGCTGGGGGCTCTGGTGCTTCCAGGAAGGTGAGCAATGTGAGCCAATGTGGCAGCTGCGTCGGTGGTCTTCATACACCATATCCGGCCTTTCTGGCCAACTGTGGGACCATTCTGATGAGCACAGGGAGGGATCAAATGAGGTAGCAGGTGGCTGGGATCAGTTTCTTCATAAAGCAGGAAAAGGGGATGAAGCTGTACCATTTTTCTGCCAGCGGAGATCCAGCAGCCTGGAGATTAAGTCCTATAAAGTGAGGGCTCTTCAGCCTCAGATGAACTCATGGAAGGAGAGAGGGATGTAGAGGGGAGAGGAGTCGTGTCGGCTCTTGCCCACAGGGCTCCCAGCCCTGGGGACTCTTTGTTTGTCCTCAGCTTCTCCCAGCTGGTGCCATGGTGCTTCACATGCACAGAGAAAGAAGGAGGATAAATCCTTCCCTGGCAGTACAGCCTGATGCGTCACACTGATGCTGGTGCCATTCTGCCTACCCACTTCCTCTCCTGGTACAGATCACCTGAGCTTCACTTTTTTAAAACGAGCATCTGCAGGTTAGTCTCCACTGCTGCCCTGAGCCAGGGTTTCAACGGGGGTGAGGGTCATATGAGAAGAAAGAGAGAATGCAAGGGGTGAGGGATGTAGAGTTGTCCAGGAAAGCAGAGACCCTGGGAAAATGTGGCCTAAGTTCTAATTCCAGCTCCTGCACCTAATCCTTGAATGACCTTAGACAAGTATGTTCAGCACACTGGGCCTTAGTGTTTTGCATTTGTAAAATGAAGTCTTGGACTCCATGATCTCCCAGAAACTCTTCCACTCCTGACACTAGCAAAAGCCTTTGCAAAGAACGAGGGCCAGAGAAAGGAACAGAGACTGCCCTCTCTAGAGAAAAGGAAAGCCCATCTACAATAAATATTATGTTACTAAGGCCACGAGAAAGGGCTGCCTGGCTCCCCAGATGTGCCCAGGCCAGGCCCTTCTTGGATTATTTCTGGAAATCATGGATATCATAAACCCTCTGGTCTCTACAGACTCCTCCCTGTCTTCTTATCAACCAAGCAGCCATTAGCTTCTTCAGTTCAGATTTTGTACATTTTGTACATGTGAGCCGATTGAAGTACATTTTGTGTGCCGGACCAGTGAACAGGGCAAGAAGGATCTTGCCCCTAGTCTTTTCTATTAACACAGACACCCTTATGGCTTCCCCAGTATCCAGAATACGCCCACTCCCCTCCAAAGTCCTCATCCACCCTGGTCACAAAAGGCACGTTGACACATTGAATTTGACCCTTGTGGGAATGCTCAAAATTGAGGTATCTTCAAAAATAAGGTCCAAGTCCATCTGGGTATTCTCCTACTCATAAGAAACAGTAGCCTCTACCACTAACTCAGTTTTTTTAAATAGCAAATATTAGGTTGAAACAAAAGAATATTTCGAACACAAAGGTAAGGTGGAGATCTACCTGTTCATTGCATAGTGAAAAATCTCTTTTTAGGAATTTCTTCTTTCGGTCTCTGCTGTGAATACTATAGTTACATTGTCAGTAGCCACGGCTGTATGCTGACAGATGGGCTTCCTGGGTTCTTTTGTTTGTTGTTGTTTCTGTTTTTGTCTTTTAAAACCTTAGTTACTCCAAAACCTTTATCAGACACATGGTTCTGTTTTGGGGTGGGGGTGGCCTCAATCTCCAGAGTGGCTCTGATGTTACCCTTTCACAGAGGACAAAGCAGGATTTCTCTTCCCAGCGAAGAGATGCAGGCTGGAGGCCAAAGCCAGGGTGGGGAGGCAGCCTCGGGCCTCTGAGTGCTCACCTCAGATGGGAAGATTTGGCCCACTCCAAGGGAGGATCAAAGTTTGGGCTCCGGTTTCTCCTCACTCTGGAAGAGGGTGGGGTGAGTCTCAGGGGAAGCAAGTGGCCACCTCTCTATCTGGTTCAGGGAGCTGGGACAGAAGCCAAGAGGGGCTTATCTGTTTCCTCAGGACAGAAGTCCTACCAGTTCTTTTGAGTAGGCTGGGGACGGGGATGGGGTTGGCTCTCTGGCCTGGGTCTTTTCAGGCCAAGATGGAAATGGGGGCCACTTTAGGAAGGTGGCAATTTGGGGAGATTCTTTTAAAGGAGAAACACCTGTTTCTCTCTTAACATGGACAATTATCTTTCATTTTCAGAGAAACTCCTCAGAACTTCCTTTCCAGGAGAAATAACCCCAGCCCTATCATTGTCTATAGACCTCCTTTCTCCCAGAGCCTCCTTCCTGTCCTTATCATTCTGAAGTCAGTGAAAATAGCACTCAACACCAAACTCCAGGCACAGCTAATCAGGACAAGCAGTGAGCACTCGATTCATTTGCTTATTCATTTAGTTTTTTACGCAAAAGCATATATCAGTGCCTACTATGTGTTAGGCACTGTTCTGCACTCCTGGGGTCTTTCTTAGAGTTCCACTCTCATCAGTATAAAAAGTGAGTCATAAATTCTAAACACACACACAAACAACACACATATAAGGAGTATATATAAGATACAAATAACATATTTCATATATAGGGTATATAAGAAATACGTGTATGTAGGTGTAAGTATAAATATCTGTAAGTATACTTATATATAAAGAATATATCTATGAAGAAAATATATCATATTATATGAAGTATGTATAGGTAAATATACTTATTTTTGTTATAGTATACATATTTGTAATTGTAATTGTTACTTATGTGTAACATATAAGTAGATACTATATATAAGTATAAATAAGTATACCTATACACTTGTTTCTGTTTTTGTATATAAACATGTGTGTGTGTGTGTGTGTGTGTGTATATATATATATATATATATATATATATATAGGATGTATGTGTGGAATTTACACTTAAAAAATTTCTTTAACATTTAATTATTTTTGAGAGAGCATGAGTGGGGGTGGGGAAGGGACTAAGAGAGGAGACAGAATCCAAAGCAGGCTCCAGGCTCGGAGCTGTCAGCACAGAGCCCGATGTGGGGCTCAAACCCATGAAACCATGAGCTGAAGTTGAATGCTTAACTGACTGAGCCACTCAGGTGCCCCTGTTATTTATAGTATACATATTTGTAATTGTATATACTTATATATAACATATAAGCAGATATTACATATAGTATAAATAAGTGTATTTATAAGTATGTATATACTTATCTTTAATATATATGTATATATAAAGGATATATAAGGATATGTATAAATAAGTGTGTGTATATATATGTATGTATATATATATAAAGGAAGTATGTGTGTGATTTACACTCTTTTAAATGTTTATTTATATATTTTTAAGAGAGAGAGAGAGAGAGAGAGAGAAAGAGAGAAGGGCACAGAGAGAGGCAAAGAGAATTCCAAGCAGCCTCCACTCTGCCAGCACAGAGTCCAGGCAGGGGCTCAATCTCATGAACCGTGAGATTATGACCTGAGATGAAATTAGTAAGACTCTGTCACTCGGGGCACCTGGATGTCTCAGTTGAGCATCCAACTCTGGATTTCAGCTCAGGTCATGACCTCCTGGTTCAAGAGCAGTTCATGAGATCATGCTCTGGATCAGGCTCTGCACTGATGTGAGGAGCCTGCTTGGGATTTTCTCTCCCCCTCTCTCTGCCCCTACCTCCCCCCTCAAAATAAATAAATAAACCTAAAAAAATAGGGCCACCCAGGTGCCCCTGTGATTTACACTTACAGTGCTGTAGCAAAGGTATTATGTCAGTACCAAGAAAGATTTGCCTAACTCTACACAAGAAAGTCAAGAGAGATTTGTCAGAGAAAATGATATTTGTGCTGTTGTAAAGAATCAGCCAATGTTCACTGGTCATAAAAACAAGATTTTTTTTTCAGGAAAGCAAGATATACAGCAATGTAAATAATATCAACAAGAGGAGTGCCTGGGTGGCTCAGTCAGTTGAGTTCTGACTCTAGCTTAGGTCCTGATCTCACCGTTGGTGGGTTCAAGCCCCGTGTCAGGCTCTGTGCTGACAGCTCAGAGTCTGGTGCCTGCTTTGGATTCTCTGTCTCCCTCTCTCTCTCTGCTCCTCCCCTCCACACGCTCTGTCTCTCTCAAAAATAAATAAACATTAAAAAAATTTTTTTAAATAATGCAACTAGAAAAATACATATAGGGAATTATAGAGAATTGTAGAAAGAGTTGCATGGATTTGTCAACTGCAAGAGAAAAAAGATCAGTTGAGAAAGATGCCGAAGCCAGAAGGACCCGGCTACAGAATATTCTAACATATTCAGACCACACATCTTGGAATTCGGCAGACAGGGGCTCAGATGCTCACTCAGACATTAGCTCACCTAGAAGCCTTGGAGAAGTCATTTACCTTTCTCTCTGTGTAGTGGGGACAGAACATTTCATGGTTATGAGAAATGTATGTGATGATGCTAAGTCTCCCCCAGAGTCTGGCTGGGGCACAGACTCACCAAACCCCAGCCCTCGCCATAGCTCTTCACAAGTGTGAACCGCATTCTGGTGAAAGGGGGCTGGGAAGAACTGGGAACAATGCAGAAGCTCAGAGAGTTAGCATTCTCTGAACAAGCCCCAGGACCGCAGCAGGGAATGGATCAAGGGGAGTCGGTGTTAGGCATGCAAGTTAAGCGACAGAGAGGTCAGATGAGCAGGTGAGGTGAGAACTAAGAACTATGTCAGTGAGCACAGGCGTGGAGACAAAGCAACAGACTGCTGGGATATTTAGGAGGTAAAAATTACTTAACTTGTTAGAAAAATAGATCTGGGAAGAAGCAAAGGGCCAAGGAAAGTATACATTCCAAAATGTTGTCTTGGATGATTAGAAAGTGTTAAACAATATTGTCAAAAATGTATAAATGGGAGGAGAATCACGTGTGGAGAGGGTAGAGGATGGGCTCAAGATTAGATGTATTGGATTTAACTGGCATCCATTTTGAGACTAGCAGGAAGGCAGAAGTTTGAGCCTGATGCCTAGCAGAGCTGTCCGGACTAGAGATAAATAGTTAGGGGTATCAGTCTGTAAGTAAAATAATAATAGCTTCCATAACGAATGAGAAAGTATTTAACGTCAGGAGCCTGAGTAACATGAACAAATGAACATTTGTGCAATGGATGGGAGGGACTGAACAGGAGCTGTCATAAAAATTAGAAGAGAACCAGCAGATCCTGTCATTAAGAATTCCAAGAGAGAGCCTTTAAAAGAAGAAATAGCTCTAGAGATCAGGTGTGGCTAAGTTGCCATTGAATTCCACCCCTAGAGGTCGTTGGGAGTTTTAAAAGCTTTGCTTTAGCTAAATTAAAAAAAAAAAAAAAAGCCGTTGGACGGTTGGTTGAGTCGTGAACTTAGGAGTGAAGCAATGGAGAGGATACACGTGGATAATCCTTCCACCCCTTGTCAAAGTGATGAAAGGCTGGCATTGGTCTTCTAGAACATGTTTCCTTCCTCTGCACTCTTTCCAGTGGTTAGCAGCATGCACCATCATTGCTACCCCCTCCTGGTTGCATCCACAGCCCTTTCCAGTCCCATTTTATTGGCTAAAATTTTAGCACTGACTCACTTTGCTCTTTCCACTACTGATCCAGACTAAATTCTTATGATTCCAATATTCCCTCCCCTAATGCAATCAGCAGCCACACTTTCAGCGCCCTGACCTCCTCTTAACAAGGATTGTGTCCTTTACCTTAAATTGGCAGCTCAACCCCATCCCACACTCCAGATCGCTGGTCCTTTTTCACCATCTCTCACTCCTTCATGTCTTCACTTTTCATTTTACGCAGTGCAGTGTCCACAGCACATCATCATAATTACTCCTTTGATAGACCCTGAACTGTCATCATACAAGCCTACCCTAACTTCAACTCTCCACATACTTCTCTTCTGCATTTGAGCAGATAAACACAGTGGTCAAAAACACACAAGAATGCTGACCAGTTCCACTCGGAATTTATGAACAACCAATGGGTCTCATCTCTGCCTGGAATCCTACACTGCCTTCTTCATCTGAACACTAGAATCAGATTTGATTCCCAACCACTCCATGGAAATGCTCTCTCACAATCAACCATGACTTCCTCGTCCCTAAATCCTCTGGTCACTTCTCAGTCCTTATTACCTTGACCCCTTAGTGATATTATATTTAATTGATTAATCCCTCATGAAACTTACACCCAAAACCACCATCTCCTGTTTTTTGCCTGATGCAACTGGGATTTTATTTTCCCTCAGAATATTTTAGTGAAGCCTCTCTTTTCTACTTCTAAATGCCAGATTTGCCCAGGGCTCAATACTAGAAACTTCTCTCTACACTCACTTCTTAGGTTTTGCCCAGCCTATTTACTAATATCTCTCAAATATATGTCTCTTCCTCAACTTATTTCTGAAGTCTACATTTCCTATACTGAGTTAATGAAAACATAACAAATGAAAACCCTACTGGGGGAAGTGATTATAAGTTGAATTTTTGACATGCTTTTGAAACAACTAGATGTAGATGCTCACTCAACATGCTGCTAGATAGGAGCCTAGAAATAAAAAATAAAAAATATCAGGTTATATATTTGACATTTATCAATGTATGGATAGTAAATAAAATCATGTGAGTGATGATATTGCCAGGAGAAACAATAGAGTATGGCCAGAAAATTGCTCAGAATAGGAATGGTTATATTTCAAGCATGAGCAATGAAGAGAAGCCAGCAAAGGAAGCTGAGAAGGAATAGAAATTGCAGAAATACTGAAGAAAATCTGGTGAAGGCGGTGCTATCAAAGACAAAAGGTAGTAGAATGGTAGAATTGATAATAGTGAACTAGATGATAGCAAAGAAGATGATGGTCATGATTCTCCTTCTGTGTGATTGTTAGTGAGACTGGAAGAACTAATAACCAGAAATATCCATTTATTTTCAGCTCCATCCCTGAGGAATGATAGCTCTCTTCAGTCCTCAATTCATGCTCTTATCCAACATTACTCAGTTTAGTCCCATGTTCTACCTCACTGGCTTTCCTGGATTGGACACCATCGAACACTGGATTTTCATCCCCTTTTTCCTTATGTACCTTGTGGCCATCTCAGGCAATTGTTTTATTCTGATAGTTATTAAGACCAACCCTCGTCTGCACAGACCCATGTACTATCTACTCTCTTTTCTGGCCTTCACTGACCTGGGACTGTCAGTGTCTACCTTGCCCACCACTATGGGAATCTTTTGGTTCAAATCTCATGGCATCTACTTTGTGGCTTGTCAGATCCAGATGTTCTGTATCCACTCATTTTCCTTCATGGAGTCCTCAGTGCTCCTTATTATGTCCTTTGACCGCTTTTTGGCTATCTGCCACCCCCTTAGGTACTCGGTCATTATCACTAGCCAGCGAGTGATCAGGGCAGGTCTGGCTGTCATCTTCCGGGGACCTGTGGCCCTAGTTCCCCTTGTCCTCCTCCTGAAGACTTTTCCCTACTGTGGGCCTCGAGTCCTTTCCCATTCTTTCTGCCTACACCAGGAAATGATACACTTGGCCTGCACAGATACCACCTTCAACAACCTGTATGGGCTGGCAGTGGTGGTGTTCACTATGATGCTGGACCTGGTGCTCATTGCACTGTCTTATGGGGTCATCCTGCACACCGTGGCAAGACTGGCCTCCCAAGAGGAGCAGCTCCGAGCCTTCCAAACATGTACCTCACACCTCTGTGCTGTACTGATATTCTTTGTGCCTATGGTGGGGCTGTCCCTCGTGCACCGCTTTGGGAAGCACGTCCCACTTGCTGTCCACCTTCTCATGGCCAATGTCTATCTCTTTGTGCCTCCCATGCTTAATCCAATTATATACAGTATTAAGACCAAGGAGATCCGCCATGTCATCAGCAAACTCCTCAGTCTTAGGAAGGTCAGTACTAAGTCTTGGAGCTAAAGATTCCAGAGGGTGCTCAGGGGAAGTTCCCAAATCAGGCCAAAGATTTACAGCATTGAGAACCTACCATCACCCCACATGTTCTCCAAGTTTTTTTTCCACTGCCCTAATTAAAATATGTATGGATTTCTTTCCTGAGTTATGGGTTACGAGTGCTGATGTTCTCTTGCTTAAATTATAATTCCTCCTACGTATGAGACCTTGCTGTTTTGGTAGCACCAAAAACGGCCCAGAAGAAGATTCTGTTGAGGGTCATCAACAATGTACAAATATTAAAACAAAAATGAACGGAACAAAAATTAAAAAAGAAAAGTACATTAAAAAGCATCCAGAACAGAACCTGGAAAAGAAGAGATAAATTAACCTCAAGAAAAGTACCTTTCATTAATTGTTCCTTGGGACTGCTTCCCTCTTCTCTACCTGGTCAAAGTCCTTCTCTTCACTTTCTATACTGGTTAAGCCATGTCCTTTGGACTCTTTAGTCACATTGGAAGAATCAGAACCTGTCACTCTTCCCTAATGGCTGACTTAGGTAAAACACCTCCAAATCTTTCTGTGGATGTGCTCCCTCCTCATCCTCTTCATCTAGTAAAAGCCCTTGACCCCACTCCTGACTCCTCACATCTCTGATTTTACCTTTCCTGTGGACTTACTGTCAGGAATCAGAAGTCAGTGTTTGTTCCTAGGCACTTTGGTTGTGAGATCTTGCACAATGACATGACATGCGGCAAAATTTCAATGAAGGAAAATACCGCAAACATTTGTAAGTCATGATCCCATCGCTCAGGAGATTGTGAACCTAAAACTGGCAGAGAAGATTGCCCATACCGTTGACTAAATGAGATTCATGTTGGAGTCTCAGCATTGGGGTTGCTTCCTCATGGATATTTCCCTGAGGGCCCTCTCTCCAACATCAAAGTAGATGCTCCGTGTGTCTGCTCCCTCAGAACCCTGCATTTCCCAGCATAACATCTGTCACATAATAATGTGCTCCTTCATGCTCCAGCTTAGTTCCTCCTCCTTCTCCTCCCCCATGTCTCTCTTTTTCTTTTTTTGTTTTCCTTTTTTTTTTTTTTTTGTCTTTTTCCAGAATGGATTTCTAAATTAAGCTCCCTGGAGGAATTATGCATCTTGTTAACCAGTACATCTCCATAAATACAATGAATGGCAGAGAACAGATGCTCAATGAATAAATGCCATTAATTTTTGGATACATAAATGCATAAGCAGAGTTTCGAAACTGAGAAAGAGAACTTCTTTTCTAGGGAAACTGTTTCTCTTCACACCCGGGAAGACCAGGAGGATTCCCTTATGATGGCATTTATCAAAGGGTGTTCCTCATCAGTATCCTAGCTCTGCTTCACTCAATTCAGGCCCTCTGGGCCTCCAGCCTCCTATGCCACAGGTTACCATGACCTGGAAGTGCTTACTGAGAGTTACTCTTCACAGTCCTGAGGCATGGAAAACCTTGTATATAGTCCACCACCCCTCGTTCCTGAACGGCCTGAACAGAAACCTTGCTGAGTCTGTTTAATAAACTAAATTCTCTCGGGGTGCCTGGGTGGCTCAGTTGGTTAAGTGTCCGACTTTGGTTCAGGTCATGATCTCATGGTCGTGGGTTCGAGCCTGTGTTGGGCTCTGCACTGACAGCTCAGAGCCTGGAGCCTGCTTCAGTTTCTGTGTCTCCCTCTCTCTGCCCCTCCCCCATTTGCGCGAGCGCTTTCTCTTTCTCTCTCTCTCTCTCTCTCTCTCTCTCTCTCTCTCTCTCTCTCTCCCTCTCAAAAATAAACATTAAAGGGTTGCCTGGGTGGTTCAGTCGGTTGAGCTTCCAACTTCAGGCCAGGTCATGATCTTGTGGTTCATGAGATCAAGCCCTACGGGTGGATTCTGTGCTGAACTTGTTATGGATTCTGCGTCTCCCTCTCTCCCATCTCTCTCTGCCCCTCCCCAGCTCACACTCTGTCTCTCTCTCTTTCTCAAAAATAAATAAAAACATTAAAAAAATAAAATAAATATTAAAAAAATTATAAACTCAATTTTCTCTTTCTTTCCATGGACTTAAGAGTCTAGAGTTTCCCATATTCTTGCCTCCGCACAAGGTAATTTTTCCTGCCCTTATATTACAGTGTCCCCCACCTCTTCACTTTTTTTTTCTTTAGTTTATACCATTCCTTTGGATGGTACACACATGGTTGATATCTGTCAGACTGGTTTCTGATTAATTTTTTTTTTTTTTCTGTTTGCTTGGCCAAAATGGGAGAGATGGTGATAGCAGCAGACCAGACAAAGACCTCAGATACGATGGCACTTGAAAAAGTTAACATTAAAAACAGTTGGGGGGGAACCTGGGTAACTTAGTTAACCGTCTGACTCTTGATTTTGGCTCAGGTCATGATCTCACGGTTCGTGAGATCGAGCTCCATGTCAGGCTCTGAGCTAACAGTACAGAACCTACTTGAAATTCGCTCCCTCTCTCTCTGCCCCTCCTCCCAAAATAAATAAACAAACACTTGAAAAAATGTTAAAAAATAAAAATAGGTAAATTTGGGTTATTTAATAAGCAGTGCTAGCCAAATTTGTTATCCATGTGGAAGATACAATTTGATCTTTACCTTATAGTACACATAAAAAATGTATCCAATTAAAGATATAAATGTTAAAAGGAAAATTTGAAGCTTTTTAAAAGAAAATACAAGAGAATAGGTAAGTAGATACACATATATAGATAAACAGACAATGAAAACACAGTAAAACAGAATATACCAGAAACAAAGAGACAACACAAACCAAACTAGGAGATTCATCTGCAATGTATATCTATATGAGCAACTGATGCTTAAGGTTCAGAATATATAAAGAATCTCTATAAATTAGCAAAAATTTTAAAAGACAGAGAATCCAACAAGAAATTAAGCAAAGATATGAATCGGCAATGCATATACACAAAAAATGAATATGACAGGGGCGCCTGGGTAGTTCAGTCTATTAAGCGTCTGATGTCAGCTCAGATCATGATCTCGTGCTTCTGGAGTTCAAGCCCCACATCAGGCTTTCTGCTGTCATTGCAGAGCCTCGAGCCTGCTTCCGGTCCTGAATCCCTCTCTCTCTGCCCCTTCCTCACTTGTGCTTTCTCTCTCTCAAAAATAAATAAACATTAAAAAAACCAAATATGCCAATAAACATCTGAAAACACGTTCATCTTCATAAGAAATTTGAAAAATAAAATAAATAACAAAAAACACCATATTTTATCAATAAAGTTAGCAAAATTGGGAAAAAAAACTTGATAATACCAAATGTATATCCTGTATATATCTGTACACAGGAAAAGCATTAAAAACTATGTTGAGATTGATAAATAGGAAATGCTAGAAAACAGCTCCAGGAAAAGAAAGAAATAAATCAAGTAAGCTGTGTTACATGGAAGGTTTTAATTCGATCTAGAAAAAGAACATGAGGCAAATAAGCAAAATGTTAAGATTTGTTAAAACCAGGTACACATAGGGGAGCCTCAGTGGCTCAATGGGTTAAACTTCCAACTTCAGCTCAGGTCATGGTCTCATGGTCCATGAGTTCCAGCCCCACGATGGGCTCTGAGCTGACAGCTCAGAACCTGGAGCCTGCTTCAGATTCTGTGTATCCTTCTCTCTCTGCTCCTCCCCCACTCACACTGTGTCTCTCTCTCTCAAAAATAAATAAACATTAAAAAAAACAGGTATGCATATAGATGTATATTTACTCAGGTGGTTATTATATCATTCTTTTTAAAAAAAATTATTTACTTATTTATTTTGAGGGAGAGAGAGAGAGAGACAGCACAAGCGGGGAAGGCACAGAGAGAGAGGGAGAGAGAGAAATTCCAAGCAGTCTCCACACTCAGCACAGAGCCTGATGTGAGGTGAGAACCCACAACCCTGAGATATGACCTGAGCCAAAAATCAAGAGTCAGATGCTTAACCAACTGAGCCACCCAGGCGCTATTATATCATTCTTTATATTTTATAATTAAATATGTCCTATTTAAATACAAACAAAAATACAAAATGAAATTTTAAAAAGAACCAAACTCTAAAACTGGATGTAAAAGCTCTTGTGTTTGTGTAGGGTTGTATGTGTGCATGTGTGTGTGTGAGTAGAGGGCCATTGGAATCCCAGTGGTTTGGGCGTGGGAGACCCTATGGAGCACTAGAGTCTTTCCAGTCCTAAAGTCAAGTGCTCCTTAAACATAGGTTCCATTCTGAGCTTTAACTGAAGTCTCCATGGGAGGCCACACTACTGAATGTTGGCTCTGACACTCAGAATGGGCTTCCCCATATGGAATGGAAACTTGTTTTCTGTGGATCCTGTTAGCAGAATGAGGTATAAAGAACATAGCATTTGGATTTGGACTAGACTTTGAGTCCCATTTTTGCCACTTATGAACAAACAGGCCACTAAGTATCTTTCTTTTTGCAATTAGGAAATAAATATAGATAATGACATTGTTGAAAACTTCTATCTTATAGGAACTTAAAACTCAAAGTAACATATTTTAATCTTGTTAATAAGCAAATATTAAAAGAGTTCATAATCAAGATCTGTGCTGACAAGCACATGGGAAAGAAGGGATTTTCATACGCTGGTGTGAGAGCATAAATTGATTTGTCTTTTACAGAAAGCAAGATGCCTTGAAAGACTTAAATGCATTCATACTCTGTGTCTCAGAAGCACCCCTTCTAGAAATCTATCCTACTGAAATAATTGTAAATAAAAATTTGCATTCCCTGAGGACAAGGACCTATTTTTTCTGTGTGGTCACAGAGCTATCTTTAGCACCTACACTGGTGCTCAATAAATATCTGTTGTATTAATAAATAAATGAATATTACACGTTAATTGTGTCATTGTTCATTTTGATAAAAAAAAAAAACCTCACAGCATCCCAAGTATCTAGGAAGAGGATGTTATATAAATTATAGTATATTCATTTGATAAAATATTAGTTGGCTATTAAAAAGTATACATAAATACTGAGAGCACTATTTTGAACATAATATTAAATTTAAGAAATTTAAAATATTTCTGTAAAAAGCAATTGCTGTGCAACAACTATTTATATCCATAGGAAAAAAGCTATGATATATGTCTTTTTTCTATGCATTTCTCCATCTTTTTATTACCCAAAGTTTCCAAAAAAAAAAAAACCACATTTGAGTTTTATAACTGAAAAAAATGTCTTACAAAGAGTACAAGAGTATGTATGTGTGATTATGTTGATGATGGCAATGATGATAAAAGCTAACAGTGTGTTTTATTTATTTTTGACAAAGAGACAGTGTGAGCAGGGGAGGGGCAGACAGAGAGGGAGACACAGAATCCCTCAGGATTCCCTCAGCACAGAGCCTGACACAGCGCTCGAACCCATGAACTGTGAGATCGTGACCTGAGCCAAAGTCAGATGCTTAACCGACTGAGAAACCCAGGTGCCCTGAAAGCTAACAATTTTTATGCTCAGTGTTTTATTTAATTCTCACACCAAAGCTATGAAGTAGATGTTCTTGTGTTTGACATTTTAAAATGAGGAGCTTGAGGTTCCCAGAGGAAAGGAACATTCCTTAGTTAAATATCTCCTGTATCCTAGACCAAGACCCAATTACAACTCTGTATAATTTTCCTAGATGTTTATGCCAGACCTTCTCTCCAGATTGGGTCAGTCTATTTGGGACAAGGGCCTGTTTTGCTGAAGGAAGTTCAAGTAAAAAAAAAAATTACTTAGTTCTTCCTTAACTTCTATGCTATAGATATGAACTTCTTTAGTACTAAGTTTATACATAGAATTTCTATACCTGTGTAGTGTCTATGTTTTCAGCTACCATGCCTTCCTCTTAGATAAAAAATGAGAACCAACCAACAAAACAAGACTCATCAAAGTTATATTCATGCTAATGACAATAAATTGCACAACCCATTTTACCAGCACCAATTCTACGCTCCCATGTGCAAAAAATTTCTTTATAATCATGTCATTTAACATCCTAATGCCTTCTTAAGACTTTAAAGCTAGCATTCTATTTGTAAAATACATATTTTTCATATAACTGAAACACATTTTTCAGGTCATTGAAATTCACATAATTTTATAATATCTTGTTCTGTGACAATTCTGAGCCTTTGTATGTTTCCTTCCCTATCTGGAATGCTGGATCCAGTGAAAGAGTAAAGAATATCTGTTAAATACTTATATTTACTGTGAATCTTTTTGGTTTGTTACTCTGTCATGAAGAGTTAGTCCTTTTCAAGTCCGCCTCCTACAAAACACAATCATTTTCTCAAAAGCAGACAGAGATTATGTATTATTGATTGTTGCATCTAAGTATATGTCCCAAAGATTTCAGTGTCTATATATTTGCTGAATGAATGAGCAGGAATAACTACCTAGCAGGAAAGAGAGTCTCAAAGGGAAGCTAGACTGGGAAAAAAAACCACAGAAGGGTCAACCAGTAAATTTTCTTGTAACAATAGCAGCTAGTGGGAGAAGAGAATGAAGAATCATCTGATCTGCTGAAATATCTCATGGTGGTACTTGCGAGTTGCTAAGTTTCCATGAAAGAAAAATGGTGTGCCCAACGACTAAGTTCTGGGAAGATACTGATCCCTCTTCGGTGTCTGCAGGTCTACAGCCATCTAAATAGTTTCCTCTGAGGGCCTAAGACCCAAGGGAGGACAGAGAGGCATATAAGTGCCATTGCAGCAGAGCATCCTGATTTAATCAGAAGAGGCTGGGACAGGAAATGAGAAGAACTACAGGGTTGGGGAAAGAAGCCACAGACAACAAGGGACCAGTAAGGTGTTGAAGGTGGATAGAGGTAGCCAACCCAGTGACCTTTCTAGTATCTCTTATCTAGCAAGTCTACAAAGAGAGTTATGGGATAGGGCAGCTTCCAGGATTATGGCCAGTCTGTGGTTAGAGCTACTGTTCCATGATATTTCCCCCTTGATCTTTTGGGTTAGAAAGACAGACAAGAATTTGTTACTGGGGGTTGGTGTGCAAACACAGCAGCTTCTTGGGTAAAATGTAAAACTGGCCCTGGCACATGGAGGGCAGGGAGAGAATGAAGGAGGCAGGCCCCTCCAGATTGGTAGATGGCAGGTTTAATAAGCAAGGGAATTTATATACAAGGCATATGTTGGGAACCACAAGAAAAGTAGCTCTCTGCACCCATCACCAGAATCTTAACTGGGTTCGGTCATGTACACCATCCAGATGGGCTCAAAACACCTTACTCTTTTAAGGCTGTGTCCTTGGAGCAGCTTCTGAGAGTGGGGAAGGCAGGTGGAATGCACATTCCAAGGCTGGAGGTGAAGGGTCAGAAACCTTGGATTACCTGGGTCCATCTTGTAGGTCAACCTATAGTCATGGCCTCTTGGTGACCTCCCCGAGCACTGGGCTGGGCTTTGGACTAGAGTGATACAGGATTATGGCAGGGATGGATCGTAATCTCTACTCTATCCCAATGTATGTGGCTCCCAACATAGTTTCCCTGGAAAGAAGGCAGGGAACATGTGAAAATTCTCCATCACAGAAAAAGACAAACATGGAGAAGGATTCAGTCACTTCACCCAAGTCATGTGGCTGGCTGTTCAAAAACTGCTTAAAGAGCTCAAAGTCCCAACCCTGAGCTTCTCACTCCTCGCTACTATTGGATCGCTGACTGACCTTCCCTTAGAGCTTGCTGCAGAAATGAAGGGAAGAGCTATAGGTCTCATACGGTAGATACTTGTTGTGGAGATCTTCCAATAAGAAGGCAGTGCTGGAAATGGCAGATAATAATCTACAGCCGTTGAGTGTATGGTTCTAACTGCACCACATTTAGTTTCTTGTAAATGGCTCTATAATCTACAAAGCAGGGAGAGTAACTGGCCTACTCTTTCAGGTGAGGAAACAGAGATTTAGCAAATAATTGGCACAACTACAGAGTTAATAAATGGGGGAGTTATGATTGGGATGTAGATCTGACTCCAGAGCTACTGCCTTCATCACCACACTGTACTGCCTAATGAACTGTGTCTGGAGGGCCACAGGTGTCCATAGATTCTTCACTGCCCAGTGGGCTTGAGAGGGTAAGACTGAACAGAGAACTGTGGGAGATTCCCGGGTGCCTTCCCATCCCTCCGTTCCTCACGTTTTTCCATGTCAGTGCCTCAGTGTCTGACCACATCCCCCATCTCCAGGCTCTCTGTTGCCTAGCCTCTCTCTCAAGTTGTCTCACAGGAGATTTTTTTCCTTCTCCTCAATTCCCCTCTTCTGTTCAACTCTGCCCCTACCCCTCTCTGTTCTCCCTCTCTTCCTCCCCCCTCCAATCCTCCCTCAGTCTCTAAGCTTCCTATCAGTTTAGCCCTTGGTTTTCCCCTTCGCTGTCCCTCAGGCCCTGACCTCTCCCCAGTTCTCGGTCTGTGTCTGTCTGGCAGTTTCCCTCCTTTCAGCCTTCCAGAAACCTCTCTCTGACTTCAGCTTCACCATCCTCCAGCTCATCTGTCCTCCCAGGTCTGCCTCACATGCCCTCATCTTGTGTTTCTCAGGTTCTTCCTCAAAGTCACACAAGCTCCTTTCTCCCTGACACCCAGCTGACCCTTTCCTGTCCTTCAACATCTTCCTCACCAGTGTTCACCACACCCTGTCCTTCTTCATCCATTTCCTCCTCTTCCAGCCTCCTCTGCTTCCTGAACTATGGGTCTCCCTCAGCATATTCTTATTAAGGCCACAATTTCACTGTCTCTCTTCCTTCCTCTAGTTGACCCTCATTATACCTTCCCCCGTTCCTCAGCTTCATCCTATCTGTCCCTCGGTATGTGTTGTGATCTATTCCTCAGTATCCCCTTTTATCACTTTGCCCCAATTACTCCCTCAGTCTGTTTGACTGTCAGTAGTTCCCCAATCTTCCAAAGGCACATGGCACTTATGCCAAGGTCTAAAGCACTGTCATATTAAAGAGGAGATGGAGTTAATTTTTTCATAACAGGAGGAGATAAAGAGTAAAAACTGTAGGGGAAGAATACAAGAAAATCAGTGCTTTGACAACAACAAATACATTTATTGTTTATTATATTCCAGACTTGGTGCTAAATTTTATATAAATCATGTGCAAATAAAAACACATCCATTCTTTAATTAGGAAATATCATTATCATTACTTTACTGATGAGGATGCAGAAGCAAATATTGTATCAGACACGGAGATCCGGGATAGCAGGGCTTGTCTTGTGAGCACCTCTCCAGGTATCCCTATTTTTGGTTTTCAATAAACTAATTTAAGCAAAGAACAAGCTTTGTCATTATTGCTTCTGTTTCAAGGTACACTTACTGACATGCATTTTTTGCAATACCTACTTGGGAAATACACTCTAATAAGTTGCCCTGATTTATTAAAGTTGTGTCAGGTCTCCAGCTTGATTTCTGAGGACAGGTACCTTTAAAAACACAGAGAAAAAGAAAGAAAAGAAAGAAAGAAAGAAAGAAAGAAAGAAAGAAAGAAAGAAAGAAAGAAAGAAAGAAAGAAAGAAAGAGTGAAAGAAAGAGGGATGCCTGGGTGGCTCAGTCGGTTAAGCATCTGACTTCGGCTGAGGTCATGATCTAATGGTTTGTGGGATCAAGCCCTGCATCGGGCTCTCTACTCTCAGCATTGAGCCTGCTTTGAATCTTCTGTCCCCCTCTCTCTCTGTCTCTCACCCACTCACACACACCTGCACACTGTCTCTCTCAAAAATAAACATTAAAATGAAGGAAGGAAGGAAGGAAGGAAGGAAGGAAGGAAGGAAGGAAGGAAGGAAAAGGAATGTCAGTGGACTCTGAATTTAGATTCGAAAATAAAGAAATTCCAGGAATTATAGTAAAAGAAGCAGCTTTAAAGAGGTAGACTATATAGGATGAATGAGCGTGACTTCCCAGGGACATTAGATGTTTGAAGCATAAGGTACTAGAGAGCTAGTCCTGGGTTCTTTGAGAGAGGTTGGGTGTGGAGGGAAGCAGGATAACTTTTCTCTCGATCAAAGGGATATGTGCAGAGGATCTCATAATGGCAATAAGGAGATAAACTGGAGAGCAGACTGGATGAGGAAACTCTCTAAGGCATTCTCAATCTGCTTAGAAAAATTAGATATAATTTCTTCTACAGGAAAATCTCAAAGGGGTAAGGTCAGACACAGAAGACAACTTAGGAGTAACAGAGTTTCAGAGTATCTCAGTATTCTATTAAGGTGGAGCGCTAGATTTTTCTAAGTTAAAAAAAAAAAAACAAAAACCCAACCTTATCTTTCACTAGTGGTTAAGAACAAAAGCAGAGAAAACCCTTGTCGAGGCTTACTGTCACTGAGGTAAGTAGAGGGATGAATGGGAAGAAGAGAAAGAAGGGAGGAAGCATGAAAAGGACAAGCTGTTTGTGTGGGCATTGGTGAATTGAGAGGTCATTGAGTCCACGGCATGCAGAGGCCAGAGGTCATTGAGCCCACACCAGCAGGGGACTGGTGTCCAGTGATAGCAGAGGTGCTCATGGTAACAATCTAGTAACCTTCAAAGTACTACCCTCTTTTCCTAGAGCGAATAGACTTCTTGAGAATGAGGATATCCACCCTACCAAATGCCAACGTGAGCTTCTCTACGTTCCTGCTGACTGGCTTCCCAGGCCTGGAATGGGCTCACCACTGGATCTCACTACCCATTTTTGTAGGATACCTGGTGGCCCTCGTAGGTAATGCTACCATCTTGCATCTGGTACGAACTGAGCCTTCTCTCCACCAGCCCATGTACTACTTCTTGGCCATCCTGGCTGTGACAGCCTTGGGCCTGTGCATGTCCACACTGCCCTCAGCGCTGGGTGTGCTGTGGTTTGATGCCCGGATGGTGGGCCTGGTGCCCTGTGTTCTGCAGCAACACTTTCTACACTCCTTCTCCTTCATGGAGTCAGTGGTGCTCTTCGCCATGGCTCTGGACTGCCTGGTGGTCATCCGATTCCCACCGCGCTATGCATCAGTGCTCACAGGTTCTTGTGTGCCACTGGCCAAGGCTGTGCTGGGCGTGCGGAGTGCTGCCATCACTGTGGCACCCTCACTGCACCTACGGAAGTTTGACTACTGTCGCCCCGGGGCACTGTCCCATGCCTACTGCCTTCACCAGGACATGGTCCTCCTGGCCTGCTCTGACACACGTTTCAACAGACTCTATGGGCTGTGCATCATCATGCTGGCCATGGGCTCCGATGTCCTTTTCATCCTGCTCTCCTACACTATCATCATCCACACTGTGCTGGCCATCGCCTCTGCCGGGGAGAGGCTCAAGGCCCTCAACACCTGTGTCTCACACATCCTGGCCGTGCTCTGCTTCTATGTGCCTGTGCTAGGCCTGTCTGTTGTGCACAGGTTTGGGCACCACACCTCACCCTTGGTGCACATCTTCATGGGCACTGTCTCTGTGCTCTTCCCACCCCTGATGAACCCTGTTCTATAGCATCAAGACCCAGCAGATCCGCAGGGCCATCCTCAAGGTGGTTTCACTGGGGAAGACACAGTGAGATGTTGGAAATGGACTAGAGCAACTCCAAATGAGGAATGAGTGAAACCTTCTTTTTAGAGCCTTCATACCACAAAACAAGTTCTGTTTACCTATCTTAGTTTGATGGTACATCATGAATTAACTCTAATGTTAAAATAAAAAAAAGTTGATGCTTATTACTACTTATGTATACACATACAAATATATATCCACTACTTTCTTACATTAAAAAGAATGATTATATTTTTTACTCAAATGTTTGCATGTTCAGAGTGATTTTTATGTTTTCTCCTCTACTTATTTGGTAGAACTTTTATTGTACAATAATGTCATTGGTGATAAGTTACTCTGATGATTCGGGAAGTTGAATCATCACTTCACATTTTTTGGATTAACCTCAGAGTTGGCCACAATTCATCAAAATATAATATTTCTGCTATACACATTCACCGGGGATAACTTTATTTTTAGATCTAAGAGGAACTTTCCAATGTTGCTTTTTTTTTGTCCATTTCATAGTCTGGGACAGAACTAAGTTGAGGAGAGGCATCAAAGCCTAATTTATAACCAGAATGAGAAAAATTGGGGCCGAGAGTGTGTCAGACCTGTAGGTAGTATAACGAACTGACAGAAGTATGTCCTTGAGCCACTAACCTAACAAAAGAACTGCCAGATCTTAGTACAAGGTGCAAATTCCAAGGGCTGCTTAGATCATACTTTGCCAGTTTCAGCATAAGGCAATTTCTCCTGTCCCTACAGGACACAGGAATGTCACTGACTAATAAGGACTAGGATATAAGACAATTATAAGAGTATTCTAGATGACTCTTTAAGCAAACATATACTGTCATACAAATACATAAGATTAGAGAGAAATGCAATACACTCATGCACATATACAGACATGAATCTACACTCAATTAATTGCACCTTTTTTCTCAGATCTGGAGGTTCTTTCCTTGGGTTAATGACTTAAAGACATACCTATGTCATATCACCACCTACGTGAATATACATTCAATTATATTTGTGGACACATGCTCACAGATTCATGCAAACTTGCAAACAAAATTCTCAAACAAGCAGCATGGTTATGCATACATCTACACACATATGCACACACAGGCATGTGTTCATATGCACATTTACATAAATTTACACACTCGCAAATGCACATAAAAGAATGCTCACATGGACGTGTATGTTTACACATCCACACATGCATGCACCATCTTGTTCTATATTTTCTCAGAGTTTGACTTAAGGTTCCCCAGACAGCATCCCCTGGGATCCTTTGCTCTTGGCTTAATTACTTCTGTAGGCCCGGAGGCAGCACATTCTGAAGCTGGTTTACCTGTGTCCCCCAGGGGACTGACTGGCAAAACTGGGGGAAGGAGAAGGCTAATTCTGAAGTCATGATAAAGAAGAAGGCCAGTTAGCCCCTGTTTCCAGGTAGTGAGGTAGAGATCTGGCCTGAGACCTGCCACCTTGAAGGGCAGGTGAGTTTTTATAGGAGAGGAGCGGGGTTGGCCTGAAGTCCAGCCTGTGGGATCAGGAGAACGGGAAATCTGTTCAGGTGATCTGAACCCGGGGTTTTCTTTCTGAGATGCATCTCCTTTCCAGTACAGGCTTTCTGTTCCCTTTCCTCCTGCCATGAAAGACCCCTGCCCTCCGGGCAGGATGCAGACTTTTATCCAGAAACCCTCACTATGGCAGAGAAACACTTGAGTCTGTTTTACTTAACTCCTCTCTGTTAATTCAGGAAATCTGGGACAGGGAAACCGCCATTTTGTCTCCAAATCCAATCTTTTTAAACTAGATATTTAATTCTCTTTTTAAATCTTTGTTGCTTAGGGCCATTTACCCTCCTCTCTTTCACTTTCCACATCAATGGTCCTTGTCCCCTCCGTCCCATGCAGGCAGCCACATAACCTGTGGGGCCTGGTCCCTCTCAACCCTAGCTCCTTGATGACCTGTGGTTTTCACAGTCCTTCACCCTCTTCTGGCTGACTCATCCCCATGCCCAACCCATTTATCACCGGCTTCCATGTGTGGCTTTTGTCCAGGCTTCCTCGTCTCCTCTTTAACTGCAGTTTTGCCAGCATGACTTGGCAAGTCACTTGAAATGCCAACTTCTCACTCTCTCAAGCTGTAAAATGTATAAGAGTGGGTCACTTTGAGTATTCTCAGGAGAAGACCTGCTTTAGCCTGTCCTCATATTTCCCACTCAACCCACACACCTCACTCATCAGCATGGACCTCAGACCTCCTATAATAACAGCTCTTCATCTACAATGAAGTAAAAGGATATTACATTATTTTTGTCTTCAGAGAGACTCTCATTCGATAGAAGAAGACAAAGTTCTTCCACCACTTCCTGCCCTAAGCTCCCAGCCTAGAATATATCACCATACATCAACATGCACCTTCCTTCCTGTTCCCTCCCTCCCTTTATCCCTCCCCTTTTATAAAGCCCTGGGGACATGCTCAAAATACAGGCCTAAGTGTTCCTTGGAAGACTAACAAACAACTAAACAGCAATATATGGGACTGAGTGCTAGAGTAGGGAGAGGTGCTGGTGCAGAAAGTGATTAACCACATGCCTGACATGAGGAAGACATCCCAGGACTGACATCTGAGCCAGATGTTATACAACAGCGGTGCAGGTTGTATTTGTTCTAAAATGTGATTTTTAGTTGTACTAAATGCTGAAGTGCTTAAGAAAGGAAAAACAGGCATGGAAAGTAAACAGTAACAAAAACAAAACAGAACAACAACAAAAAAAGCACAGGAATGACCATGAGGGAAAAGACATGTTAGGGTGTGTCAGGATTTACAGACCAGTCAAGTCAAGAAGCTAGGTCTCACTGGAGTTTTATCAGCACTAAGAAGCATGCCATTCAAAGAGGATGAACATACGGGATACGAAGACTTTTCCTTTCATCTTCAACAGTAGCTGGGCAGCAAAAATCACTGTTCCTCTTACTAATTCACACCGATGGATGATGTTCAGATGCCACTGACTCCCTCTCCACCAGACCATTTTGAAGTGCCAGGGGATCCCATGCATTTTAGAATCAGGTTCTTTCCCTTTTTTTCTTGGTGTCTCCAAAATTAATACACTGGCCAACAGACAATGAAGACGACAAACCCAAAGTGTAGGCTGGACCTCAGACCACTCTCACTTCCCACAGCCAGTACCACACACAGGCATATTCTCTCTCAGGCTTCATGGGCTTCCTTTGAGGTGGTGGGTGATACTCCGTACTGGCAGTTCTACACAGGGGCTCACTTCTCAGGCAAACATTGTTTGTTTGTTTGTTTGAAATTTTTTAACGTTTATTTATTACTGAGAGATACAGAGACACAGAGCATGAGCAGGGGAGGGGCAGAGCCAGAGTGGGGGGGATGAGACACAGGATCCAAAGCAGGCTCCAGGGTCTGAGCTGTCAGCACAGAGGTCTACATGGGGCTTGAACTCATGAGCCGCAAGATCATGACCTGAGCCAAAGTCAGATGCTTAACTGACTGAGCCACCCAGGCGCCCGTTTGTTTGTTTTTAATGCTCACAGGTACTTGTGGAAAGCAGCAGGCTTTTAAAATATGGGTGACATGCAGCGTCCCTGATGGATAAGGAAGAAGGAGTAAATGATGTCTCCGAGGCATTCCAGACACCTATAATGACTCAATGTAAAAAGGCTGGCATAAAGATACAAAGTTGATTTCTTCAATCTAGAAAATCTTAGGCAATTAAGAAATTGCTTAATTGCAAAGAAAAAGAAAAGAAAAAGAATATTATATTATAAAGATGGAGAGAGAAAGGTCTGAGTGAAAAATGATTATATAAAAATTAAAAGCCTGACTTTCATTGACACTATTATTATCATTTCACCTGCAATAGTAACAATTACTGAAAGTGTATTTTATGCTAACTGGTCCATACAGGCTCATTTGTTTAAGCTTCAAACAAGCCTGTGGCTACATATTATAGTGATTCTCTGCTTTACAGGTAGGGAATGGAGAGCCCCTCGGATCATGACTGAGTCAGGATTCCCACCAAGGCAATCTGGTTCCATAGTCTGCAACCCTATCTTTTATGCACACTGCTCCGAAATTCCAAAATACATAACAGGAACAAACTGGGAGCAATAAATAAGGCACACAATTTTAAGTGAATACTGAACTCTAAGTAATCCAAGGGACTGCTAAAAACATATCAGAATCTTATGCACTATAAAAGGAAGTAAATGACTTAGACTGTTAATATGCGGAATTGAGGAATGGAAGGTCAAGATGAAAGGGACAATATACTAATTAGAAAAGCGGTCAGGCTCAGAGTAGCAGCAGCATAAAATGTTCCTGATCAAGGAACACCTTATGTCATCACTGAAGTCTAGCCCTCAGAGAGAAGCCATGGCTCTTCACCAAAGAGCCAATGCCCTCCACAATGGCCAATATTACTTTCTTATAGCTGATGATTACTGGGTACTTTATAAGACTTTTTTATTTTATTTTTTTTATTTAAAAAAATTTTTTTTAACATTTTATTTATTTTTGAGACAGAGAGAGAGCATGAACAGGGGAGGGTCAGAGAAAGAGGGAGACACAGAATCCGAAACAGGCTCCAGGCTCTGAGCTATCAGCATAGAGCCCGACGCGGGGCTCGAACCCATGGACCGCGAGATCGTGACCTGAGCCGAAGTCGGACGCTCAACCGACTGAGCCACCCAGGCGCCCCTATAAGACTCTTTTATATACATTATTATGTTTAGTCCCCTTAATTTTTTTATCTAGTGTATGACTATTTCCATTTTACATATTTAAACATAGAGCTCACTTGAAAGTAGAAATCAGGAATTTAAAAACATGGCTTACAGACTCAACCATATCCCATCACTCAGTATCTCTAACTTCCTCATTGCCTATATATTTCTCCCCATGTCATGTTTTGGCGTTTGCTTCCAGTGGGGAATAAGATCTGGGTTTCTATACTTGATGAGAGAGATATCATTTTCTTCCTCTCTCATTTTTCTTTCTAACACATAGATTTTAAACTGATATTTCATCCTGAGGTCAGAAGTCTTCTCATAGATACCTCTTCTTGGTATGTAGAGGTCTCTGCCTCTCTCAACAGATACATCTTTTGGATAGTGTAAAGAGATGCATGTTGCCTTCCCAGACAGGGTTTCACAAGATATCAGCACTATTGAGGTAGGCCATCATGTATAAATATTTTTGTTTTTATATGTGCAGTTTCAGAAATATGATCTGAAGGGACCATGCTCCAGGACTACTGCCCGTCGTTTCCATTGACATAGTAAGTATTGATTAACCATGCTGTCATGTGTGGATTGACAATGGGAGGGGAATTCTCCAATGGGCAGAATGCTTCTTTCCATTAATAGAAATTCCAGTGGGTTCTTTTCATTAACCTTAAAAACACTGACTTTTTCTGTGCTTTCTCCTACTGTTTATAAGAGCCAAAGGGATCATCCGGGAGGTTGAAGAAGGAACATAGAGAACTGAGTCCAATTTAGAGATGTTTTATCCAGTAAAACTAGATAAGTCTGTGTCTCCAGGGAAGAGCAGTCTTCGATGCTACTTGGAGTAGCAGAGATGGGCATTTAGTAGCTGTATCTCTTGATCGATTTTATGCCAACATTGAAGTAATTTTATTAACCCCCATCCCCATTGGCTCCTTAAAATCCAACATCTTCTAATAGGGAATTTATAGAATGTCTGGTAGATTACAGCTTTCATTGTGTTAGTGTCCTTATGATAATGTCTTTTTTTTTTAATTTTTTTTTCAACGTTTATTTATTTTTGGGACAGAGAGAAACAGAGCATGAATGGGGGAGGGGCATAGAGAGAGGGAGACACAGAATCAGAAACAGGCTCCAGGCTCTGAGCCATCAGCCCAGAGCCTGACGCGGGGCTCGAACTCACGGACCGCGAGATCGTGACCTGGCTGAAGTCGGACGCTTAACGGACTGCGCCACCCAGGCGCCCTGATAATGTCTTTTTAAAACTACACAATACCCTCTCTTGATGGAGACATGGAAAACATTCAGTTCCCATCAAATATACTCAGTGAACCCACTATGGATCAGTTTTAAATATGATGCTAAAATACTCTACCAGATTCCCTTATTCTGGAACTATACCTATTTGCAAGCATGACTCCACATTTTTGTTTATCATCGAAGACCAAAAGGTACTGGTCATGAATGGGAGGAGAGACATGAGTTGGCAGATCCTACAAGGCAGAGGAAATCTCAGGTTTCCAACCTCCAATTACCTTTATGTGTCTCACCCCAGGTTGTATCTCTGGCACCTGCCTTGGTCAAAGTCCCTGGACTCCAGACATAGGAAAATGTTCAACAGCGGTCAATTCATCCCCAAATATTTCCTGCTGACTGGCCTCCCTGGTCTGGAGGCCCTGCACCCTTGGTTTTTCTTCCCATTCTGCTCCATATACCTGGTGGCCCTTATGGGCAATAGCCCAATCCTGGCAGTGATCAGGAAAAACACCATTCTGCACCAGCCGATGTACCTTTTCCTAGCTATGCTGGCCTTTGCAGAGCTTGGTGTCTCTGCTTCTACACAGCCCACTCTGTTGGGCATCTTCCTTTTTGGTGCCAATGAGATCTGCTTTGAAGCCTGCCTGTTGCAGATGTTCTCCATACATTCATTTTCCATCATGGAGTCAGGAGTTCTGCTGGCCATGTCGGTGGACCGCTTTCTGGCCATCTACAACCCACTGAGGTACACCGCCATCCTGACAGGGCCCCTTACTGCTGGTACTGGTGCTGCACTTGGATTGAAGAGTGGCCTTCACTTAGATCTAATCCAGCTGCCCTGTGGGGATACATGTCCCAACATCCTGGGGCTCTGCATTATTTCCACTTTTGGGCTGGACTCACTGCTCATCATCCTTCTTATGTGTTGATCCTCTACACTGTGCTGGGCATTACCTCTGGGGAGGTGGAAGGCCCTCAACACATGTGTTTCACATATGTGTGCGGTGCTTGTGTACTACGTGCCCATGATCAGCGTGGCTCTGGTGCACCGCTTCAGGAAGCACGCTGCACCTGCTGTCCATCTACTTTGGCCAACGTCTATCTCCTGGTTCCTCCTGTGCTCAACCCCATCATCTACAGTGTTAAGACAAAGCAGATTCGCCAGGCACTAATCCAACTCATTCTTCAAAGGAAATACAGGAGGTGGGGCCGATGAGATGGTTACCTGCCAGCCAGTCATTTTCATCACCAAAGGTGGTCCAGTGAAGCACAGAGTGCTCCTCACCTTATCAAAGTTAGAAAGCTTGATAAGGCTGCATGTTGATGAATTTGAGAACCCACATTTCATATACAAGATATCATAATGTAAATCAGTATTGTATAGTATTTTGTCAGCTCTTTTGGTTGTGTCAACATAAAATGTACCTACTCTTGGGGTGCCTGGGTGGCTCAGTCAGTTAAGCAACCGACTTTGGCTCAGGTCATAATCTCACGGTTCACGGGTTTGAGCCCTGCCTTGGGCTCTGTGCTGACAGCTCAGAGCCTGGCGCCTGTTTCAGTTTCTGTGTCTCCCTCTATCTCCCTGCCCCTCCCCCCACCCATGCTCTATCTCTCTCAAAAATAAACATTAAAAAACATTTTTTTTTAAATGTACCTACTCTTAACCCAGAAATTCCAATTCTTAGCACGGCCCTAGTTTTATACTCTGATGCTTTTTTATGAACACAGAGATGTGAATGAGAATTTTCATTTCAGCAATGTTTGAGATAAAATAATAAAAGAAAAATGAACTGGCTGTCAATGGGGAAATAGTTAAATGAGTTAGGAGTGGAGTATTCTATGGTTTAGAAAAATGACCCAGGGGACACCTGGGTGGCTCATTTGGTTCAGCATCTGACTTTGGCTCAGGTCATGATCTCATATTCATGGGTTCAAGCCATACATCAGGCTCTGTGATGACAAGTCAGAGTTTGTGTCTCCCTCTCCTCTGCTTATGCTCTGTCTCTCTCTGTCTCTCAAAAAAATAAAATAAAATGTAAAAATAAAATTTAAAACAAGATCCAGGTTGATAGGTACTCACAAGGCTTAAGCAAGAGATACTAACACACACACACACACATTTGATAATGCTTTTTATAAAACAATTTAATCATATAAAAATATCACTTAGTGTTTAAATATATGCTAAATTGATAACAGTAATAGCTTCTTTTGGAGGGGTCTGTGATGGTGAAGAGAAGAACAAAAAGAATTCTTCCTTCATCTATATTGTTTTTAAAAATTAAGAGTAATACATTCATGGGACACCTGGGTGGCTCAATTGGTTAAGTGTCTGACTTAGACTCAGGTCATGATTTCACAGTTCATGGTTTTGAGCCACTCTTCAGGCTCTGTGCTGACAGCTGAAAGCCTGGGCCCCATTTCAGATTCTGTGACTCCCTCTCTCTCTGCTCTTCCTCTGCTCTCTCTCTGTCTCTCTCTCTCTCAAAAGTAAACAAACATTAAAAAAAAGAATAATACGTTCAACACTTCATTACAAAAATGTACATAACTATGTATATATACATATATTTAAGTGTATATTTAAGTGTATATATTTAAGTGTATATGTATATATACATATATTTAATTGTAACCTGTTCAAACCTTGGGGCAATTAGACACAAACTAGGTACTAAGAACAAAATCCTACAATTGATAATAATCCCAGAAGCAACAGTTTCGTAAATCAGGAGTCTGTACAGTTCTTGAGGAATACTGACTTAATTGACTTTGGGGAATAACACTAATTCCCTCTGATAAAACCTCACTGGAAGAATCTATTGTACGTGGGCATGTCTCTTTCCCCCTCACAAGACGACTTGTCCCCCATATGAGAATCCCATCATGAATTCTAACTGCACATTTCCTTCTTGTTGTTTGTCTCATACAACACATCACAACTGTAACCAAGTAGTTATCTTTGTACTATTGTAATTTTTTTGATGTCTGGTACATTTTAAGTTCGGTAAGGCAGGACAGTGTCTTTTCATTCACACCATACACTACGCACTGTGGTCCCTCTCGTGCCTGGAACATACTAGCTCCTCAATAAATGTTTGCTAAATGAACAAATTAATTATTGAATGAATGAATGAATGAATGAATGAATGAATGAATACAGGTCTACATACATTTCCTTGACCTTTATATTAATATCACCCCTTTTTTTCTATGTGCAAAAACCTCATTTGATGACACTGTATACGCATTAGTCTTTCTCTCTCCTCTGTTTCTGTATTGACTACAATTTTTCTCCCTCTCTTACTTTTTCAGAATCTCTTTCTGAAGTCATAAGAATATGCTCCTCAAATATTAAGCCCTTTAACTTCTCAGTAAAACTTTTCTGGTCTTAATGCAAAATTTATTCTTAGTCCCAGTATGTGTACTTAAGTTAAACATTCCTAGTAACATCTGGGAGACTTTGGGGGAAATGCACATGTTTTAATCTTTATCATGTATAGAGAATCTATGGAATATTACTCAGTGATCAAAAAATATGAAATCTTGCCATTCACAATGATGTGGATGGAGCTACAGTGTATTATGCTAAGCCAGGCAGAGAAAGACAAACACCATGAGATTTCACTCATATGTGGAATTGAAGAAACAAAATAGATGAACATTTAGGAAGGGGAAATAAAAGAAAGAGGGAAACAAACCATAAAATTCTCTTTACAATAGAGACTAAACTGAGGGTTGATGGAGGAATGTGGGTGGGTGGGGATGGGCTAAATGGGTGACGGGCATTAAGGAGGGCACTTGTTTGGATGAACACTGGGTGTTATATGTAAGTGATGAATCACTGAATTCTACTCCTGAAACCATTGATATACTATATGTTAACTAACTAAAATTTTTAAAAAATAAATAAATAAAAAGAAAATCTATGGTGATATTTCAGATATGGTATATGAGATAAGAGTACATTTGAAAGGAAATTTGAAAATAGAAAGGGATGTGTGAGGGTGTTATCAAAGTTATATCTTGCAATATATTTCCCAAATTGACACAACTCTCTAAAGTAGGTTGTTCACAACATACAAGGGATGATGGGTCATGAAAAGAGATTTGAATTCAAGTATATATGTATCTATGGTTTAAAATTCCTCATCCTTACATTTTTTTATGTTTATTTATTTTTGATAGAGAGTGAGAGACAGAACGTGAGCAGGGGAGGGGCAGAGAGAGAGAGGGAGACACAGAATCTGAAGCAGGTTCCAGGCTCCAAGCTGTCAGCACAGAGCCTGACGCGGGGTTCAAACCCATGAGCCGTGAGATCATGACCTGAGACGCTTAATGGACTGAGCCACCCAGGCGCCCCTAAAATTCCTCATCCTTGAACACCTTAGTAATCTGCCTCAAAATGTAATGAAGACTAATTCAGGTTTGAATATGGGTTCCTTTTTTCTTATAGGTTTTATAAAAACTATTTTTACAAGCTTCCATGCATATAGGTTCTTTTTCTCATGAGAATATCTCTATGCTGCTCATAATTGTACTTTTTTCCCCCTTTGTAAATATATCCATTCTGCCTAGTCATCATTCTCTTTCTTCCATCTCTCCCTGCAATAGTGTCGCCCCTTGGGGGACGGAATCTGATGACCGCTCACACTGTGGCTTTTTTCTCAGTCTCAGACACCCTGGAATCCAGGTTCGGATTTCATGGTGTTAATGTGTTCCTCCCTGCCCAGAATAGGGAGATTCACAGAAGACTAGGAGTAAAAATTGTGTATCCCTTTCCTTTCCACAACCTACAATCTTCCTGTATCACCTTCTACACTGAAGATGTTCTGATTAGTGGCTCATAACTCAGTGATAATTGTATGCCTCTTATTCGTCTCAAGTATCCAGTCATATACCTGCCTTGCAAAATATTCTTACCCCAATGAATGTACAGAGATCTCACCTGAGCCATTTGTTGAGGTACTGGAAGAGAGCACTCCAGATCTAGAGACTCTTCTGTTTGTTGTACACTGTAAACCTCTTCACCTCATTTGCACTGAACGTGCCCTGTTTAAATTCAAGTTCATGATCCTGAACATTTTGCCACTCACTGAGATCAAGATATTTTCCCAACCTACTATATTACTTTAAGCTTTCCATATTCCTGAAATTGCTTCAGACCTTTTACATGTTTGTATTCAACTTTTATTTAAAAATTAATACTCGGGGCACCTGAGTGGCTCAAGTTGGTGTCTGACTTTTGGTTTCAGCTCAGGTCATGATCTCATGGTTCGAGGATTTGAGCACCAAGTGTGCTCTGCGCTGATGGTGTGGAGCCTGCTTGGGATTCTCTCTCTCGCCCTCTCTCTGCCCCTCCTCTGCTCGTGCTCTCTCTCCCTCAAAATAAACTTAAAAATTAGCACTCATATTGGATATTAAGGATTGGGGAAAATTAGTTGCTAACTGTGACGGAAGCTTTTTCTACATGCTATTCACATTTTCTCTTCCTGGAAAGTAAAAGATAAACTGTCATGCGAAGATATTTAGGTTATTAAAGAAAGAACATTTTGTGTTTTGTAAGGGTACACAAAACAAGAGAAATACCTTCTTGTAACACTGATCAGACTCACTATTAAAACTTGCTCAAATTTAACTATTAGAAAGAGTCTAGGATTTGTTTTTGTCTTTGAGTCAGGACTGGTTTTAGAAGTGGTCATGGGTGAAGATGTGGAATTGAGCTTTTCTGTTCATCATCCAAGAAGCCAGGGTTCCAAAAAAGCATTGCATATTCTTTTTCTCACTGCAAGACATATCCATAAAACTATTCAGACTGAAACCAGGTGCATTTACTCTGTTACAAAGAGGTAATTATCAGGATGCATTATGTGTTTGCTGAGAATTGAGGGGGACTGCCACTTAAGCTATGCTTAATGTATAATTTAAATTTTTAGTAAATGGAAATTTGGGTTTACCAGGAGTCCTAGAAAACATTTAAATGGTTGCTTTTGTCCTGTTTCTTTATTGTCTGCTTAATTTTCCAGTAAACAGAATTGTGAAATTGTTTTATCTCTAACCCTCTACTTATAAATGTTGTGTTTTTCCCCAGTAGGTACAAGCAGACCTACACCCTTCACACTTTAGCAACAAACAGGAGAGTTTGGCCCACACCTGAACATCTGCTTTTTTTTTAATTTATTTTTAAAATTTATTTATTTTGAGAGAGAGATAGAGAGCACGCGAGAATGTGCACCATCAAGGGAGGGGCAGAGAGAGAAGGAGAGAGAGAATCCCCAAGCAGGCTCTGCCTGACACGGACCTGACCCCAGGCAGAGTGAGATCATGACCTGAGCCAAAACCAAGACTTAGATGCTTAGCCAACTGAACCACACAGGTGCCCCAAACACCTGTTTTAAAGAAGATGGGAATGAGCTGTTCTCATCCCTTTTATAATTCTGCTGATGCAGAGATGGTGGACGGTGCTCACATATATGTGATAACTTTATTGTTTTATTGACCTAGGTTGGAAAGACAAGTTCCTCTGCTTCTGAGAACAAACTTAAATTTGTGGGCATTTAAGGCATATTTTAGGTCAGAAAAAACACTCATGGAAAATGTCAGCAACTTGTGAAAATAAGTTTCAGGTGTTTTAAGAACCTGAGGGAAATGTATACTAATACAGAGTTCTAGTATATAGTAAGAAAACTTCAGTTTTTCATGTGCAGAAAGAGTCTACTAAACCTGAAACAAATATCACACAGCTAGACATTAACATTGCGGGCTGTTTTTTTTTATTTGTTTCTGTTTAGGTTTGTTGCCTGCTTGCTTTGATCTATCACACATCAAGCCTATTGGTCCAACCTTATGGAAGGCCTGATTTCCCTTTTTAAGATAAATGAGGTCTCTCACTGTTGTTCCGTTGATTGCATTTTCATTTTCGTTGGAAATAGAACTATAGAAAGATTAAAAAAAACAAGAAACATGAAAAGCATTTTCCCTAAAAGCAGCTTATATTTGATAATAGATGATAGATACATAGATAGATGGATTATAGATAGATGACAGATAGATAGATAGATAGATAGGTAATTTTGGCTAACCCAGAAAGAGAATACATGAATGATCATCTTAAAATTCATAAAACATGTATAAAATTTAATTCTACACACACAGCACAAATTCATTTGTAATAGAGTAAATTAAATGTATGTAGTGTGTGTTTACCTATGTGGAGTATTAGGATTTTGCTAGTTTCAATTTATTACAGGAAAACTTTATAGGAAATGTGGAGTTCCAAAAGTATACGATGTCTGATACTCCGATATTCTTAGCCTTATTTGAAATATAAGTTATATAATTACAGAAAATTACAGTCTCCATTTTTTAAAACATAATTCCATTTCAGGATGCCTGGGTGGCTCAGTCCAACTTCAGCTCAGGTCATGATATCAAGCTTCGTGGGTTCGAGCCCCGTGTCTGGCTTTGTGCTGACAGCTCAGATCCTGAAGCCTGCTTCAAATTCTGTGTCTCCCTCTCTCTCTGCCCTCCCTCCCTTCCCGGCACTCTGTCTCTCTTTCTCTCAAAAATAAATAAACATTAAAAACATTTTTAATTAAAAAAAAACATAATTCCATCACAATGCCTCACCTAAAATATACTCATCTCAGCAAGAGTTTTATATAAAAATTGCTGCAAAAACTGAAAAAAAAATTTGTGGACAAATATTTCTCATGGAAACGTTGCAAATATTTCCCATCCCATTAGTGGCAAGAATATGAAATGTGTCTTTCTGAGAAAGGTGTGAGGTGTCCTTAGTACAACTTACTTGACAAAAATAGTAAATAAATACAAACTCTAATTTTCATATATTGCTGAGAGAGAGGGGATCCTTAAAGGTATAATGAGTGTTAAGGGTGCTGGATTTCTAAAGGGAAGTTTAACCAAAGTTCTCCTAGAACCCAATATCAATTTTTTTTGTTTATTTATTCATTTTGAGAAAAAGAGCCAGGCAAGGGGAGAGAGAGAGAGAGAGAGAGAGAGAGAGAGAGAGAGAGAATC
This sequence comes from Acinonyx jubatus, assembly GCF_027475565.1. NCBI lineage: Eukaryota > Metazoa > Chordata > Mammalia > Carnivora > Felidae > Acinonyx > Acinonyx jubatus. Next base: position 52,593,975 of record NC_069390.1, on the reverse strand, counting down.
CCAAGCAGGCTCCACACTGTCAGTCAGCACAGAGCCCTACTCAGGGGCTGAGCTCATGAACTAAGATCATGAACTGAGCTGAAACCGAGTCAGACGTTTAACCGACTGAGCCACCCAGGCGCCACTCTAATCTCAATGTATAATGGAAAATGACAATCTCCTTTATACATACATTTTTGCTAAATGTTTGAAACGGGCATTAACATCTGGGGGAAAATACACCAACATCCGAAGTTCAACTCAGTGTCCACAGGTGTCATGCAGTGAACTTCTATCTCAACTTCTCTTCTTCAGTTCCAATGTGTTTAATTCAGTTCTGCTTTGTCTTGTCACCCCACGGCCGTCTCCTGAATCTCTACTAGCCTGTTTTCTGATCTCCCAAACTCCCTCAGTTTCTTGTTCGACACTAGATTTATTTGACTTTAGTAAGGCCATGTCTCACTCAGTCCCTCCATCTTCTCCAAGTCTCTCAGTTCACTGCCGGCTTCATATATATCTGCATCTAATCTACCCACATATCAGTGCATTTCCACACTAGTTACACAAAACTCTTCTCTCTTGTTAAACCAGCAACACAAAAAGTACATTTTTATGAACAACTTTTAAAAGTCCTATAAAAATGGGTCATGGTGGATTTTCAAGCCAAATCTTTTTTTTTTCTTGTTGGTCAGAAAATTAGCCAATGAACCAGCCATCTACAAATAAATAACCAAAACTCATTATTTCAGCAATTTTAAATCCTCTTTACAACTGGGTCTGGAAATGCCCACTCTCTGCCAGCTCTCTCCAGTCCTCACAGGCTGGTAAGCCTTATTCACCCCCCTTTTCTGATCAATCTCCTGTTCCCCTGCCCCCAACCCAACCTGAAACCTTTTCTCACAAGAGCTTAACCCCCTGGATTCCGTCATCTCCTTTTATTAAACACTGCTGATGTTTTATGGCTACCATCAACTCTGTGCCCTGCTCCTTACTTGTTATCTGCATGTTTATAAAAGTGATAGCTGATGATCATAGTAGATTGATATATTATTTCTCCAGGATACAATTGTCCTATAAAGTGTTATAAAAATAATTGTTACAGTTGTTATAAAAATAGCTAACCCTTTTATAAGGGTGCACTTTTTATAAGCCAGACATTTCTGTACACAAATTACATATATCAATTATTTTATTCGTGCAGTAGATGTTTATTATTATTATTATGTTCATTTAAAATATGTACTGACTCTATGACACTGCTTGTTTCCCTTAAGGGTCCCTGGACACTGAGAAAGGGTGACAAAATTACCTGGGCACTTGCTCCTCAGGGAACCAAGTCCCTCTCCATCAGTAAAGATAACTATTAATAGATATTTGAGGATGATCTGAATTTCAATGATCCCTTCTGAAGATTCCTGAGAGAGGAGGCAGAAAGCATGGGCATGCCGACAGTCATTGGTTGCTAAAGGCTCACATTCAATACTCAGAGCCACTCTGAGGTGAGTATTAACATTTCTATTTTTAAAAATAAAGAAAAGAGCTTCATGAAGCTTCAGTAGGTAAAGTTGCCCTGTGCATAGAATTCACCTCCATTTCTGTCCACTCCCAAGGATGTAGTATTTACTGTACCATATTCTCCTCTCTCTGCTGACTTATTGTGTCCTATTACAATGGATTTGGAGTAAAAAAAAAAACCCTTTCCTCCTCAAACCTGAAATATTCTTGTCACATGAATCTGAAACTGAGAGGTATCGTTGCCTTTTTAAGATCATTTTGAAAGAGATCCAAGCCTTGCTTGGCTGGGGAGACTTTGGAGGTCGAGGACAAAAAGAATGCAAAGAAGCAAAAGGGATAAAGACAGACATACAGACAGACAGAATGGAAAGAGAAGACTGAAGATAACAGGAGAGTAAAGAACCTGCTTGCAGGTGTCCCTCGGGATTTGTGCCTTCTTATATCAGGTCACCAGGGTGGCATCAACTAGAAATAGGGAGCCATGGGACCAAGGGCACAGTGAGGCCACAGGCATGATAAACAGCTGCTCAACCCTGAGGCAGACCAACTGTGGTCCTTTGAGTAGGTAAGAAAGACATGCTGGGCTTTGGGAGGAGAAGGGAGAACATCTGTGCCCCACAGCTAGTGGGGAACAGAAGTGTCCTCCAAGTCCCTTAGCCGTGGGGAGTTCTGCCAAGTGTGATCATGTCTTGAGGTCAATGACTTGTCTCTGAATGTCCCTACCTGAAGTTTCAGCTTAGAATTCTGCAGTTTCTCCTAAGCTAATTCTTGCTGAGACACCCGCATCAGACCACGGCAGGTGCACAGGGATCCTGTGTGCAGATAGGCTATGGGCTTTTCTTGTTTCATTTTTCCCTTTCATATTTTCATGAAAGTACAATTTATGAAAACAAGAAATGATTTTAACATCCTAGGCACATCCACGGTTTCCTTCTCTCTGTGTTTTCTCTTAGTCCTAGTTAAAGTACAGTCCTGTGCACCTGCCACCACAGTCACGGTTTCCCACATCACATCCCCTCAACCCTTCCAGTTAGCGCAGGAAAATTCTAATTCCTCAGGTCTCAGCTGAAACATCGCTTCCTAAGAAAAGCTTTTCCCTGATTTTTATAATAAGTTAGATTTTTCCCTCTAGGTCCCTCCCACTGTATCCTGAACTCCTCCCCCCCCCCCCCCACCAACCTTTCTTCCTTTTTCTTTTTTCGTAGCACTTTTTCTTTTTTCGTAGATTAGAGAGGGCGTTTTGGGTATGTGATGACTGAGCCTGCATATATGTAGGAGAGGATGAGTTCTTTGACCCGTGGTTGAAAGGTGCAGAGATTTTCAGAGTAGGACCAGGATTCTGTGTCTCCGGGGTCCTGTGTGGCGCTCAGCATGAAGGAGAGCTGGTTGCTTATATGTGCGTATCCTCTCTGCAGTCTGCTGAGGAGTGGAAGGGGTAAGCTAAATAGTAGTTTCTGACAACAACTGGGAAGGCTTTTTCTTTGTTAATAACAATGGAATTGGTACAACTGGGAATGAAGATAAAACCTGGAACCAAGATAGAGATGATAGAGTGCATCCAGAAAGGGCTCTTTAAAATGGAAGACTTGGTTGCATTATGTGTGGAGACTCAAGCCTATAAAGGCTGAATGCCATAATTCTTCCATTTATTTTGCTTTTTGATTCAGAAGAGCTGCTTTGCCATTTCTTATTTAAAAATGTTTTAATGTTTTTTAGTTAATTTTTGAGGGAGAAAGAGAGAGAGAAGGAATGCGGGGGGCGGGGGGGAGGTGCAGAGAGAGAGGGAGACACAGAATCTGAAGCAGGCTCCAGCCTCTGAGCTGTCAGTACAGAGCCAGATGCGGAGCTCGAACCCACGAACTGTGAGCCAAAGTCAGACGCTTAACAGACTAAGCCACCCAGGAGCCCCTGCCATTTCTTATTTTAAAAACTTGTTCTAAATCCAGTTGTCTAATGGGATCTATATGAAGTTGGCTATGTCTGTGTGTGCTTGTCCCAAAGAATACTGTATAACTGGTGTGTTTGTAATAGCTAACCACCTTTGTAAGCTAATGATATTAGTTTAATAAGTCACTCATTTATCTTAATTTTTAGTCATGTCGCTTCTTGACTGGGTATCACCTCAGCCTGCAGAGAAGGACTAAAGAATAACCAGCATGTAAGAGTGAGGTCCCTCTAAGTTCAGCAATGGCTGAGTAGAGAATTCTCATCAGGAAAGATGCAAACAAGATTTCAGCAAGTGTGGAAATATGTGCAAATACAAGTATGTGAGCAAGTGTGTGTGTGTGTGTGTGTGTGTGTGTGTGTGCATGTGCACACGTATATGCATAGGGGTGAGTGGGGGGTAAATTAATTTAAAATACTTCCAGAGGTCCTTCCTGCCCTGTCAGTCCAGGATTCTACTGTGATTCCTGTGCCATCCCAGATGATGTTGACCTTAAAATGTACCCAGTTTAGGGAAGTGGTTTTCTCCTTCCCTCTGCTGCCTTCCTTCCCTGCCCAGAGGAACCTTCCTTGAAAGTCTCTTTAGGTTCCCTGGGTTGTTGTTGCAGTGGAATCATGGGTGTGTCTGAGCCAGAAAGAAGGTCCAATGGATCAGGTAGGTCATCTTCAAGAACTGTGAGTCAAGAGATTATTTCTATCATCGTGACAGAATTATTTCCATCTGTATATCATCATGACAGACTATTTTCATGACCTTTAAAGTCTGTATACAAATCCATCAGCCTTTGTTCTTGCCTCATTCTGACCTTTACACATCATCCTTTAAGTTGCTTCCTAGTCATTTTAAAGCACAGAACATCTAAACCCAGTGTGGATCCAGATTCTATTCTTTTTTAGTTAATTTTCGAATCATTTGTTCCAGGCTGTGGTCACTGCCACTTCTTAGCCTTGCTTTGAACCTCGATCACTCATGTATCTATATTCATTCAACAGGCATTTCTGGGTGTTTTTATTTACTGTGCTTTTTGCCTTATATCCATATTTATCAAAAATATCTTTGTTCACCACTTCCTGACATTAGTCCACACCTTACCCTGAGATTGCCTCCACACACATGCTTGTCTCCCTAGCAGCCAGGGCCAGGCATCTCCACACCAAGACAAGACAGTTGTTTCTCCTTTGGCAGACCCAAGAGGAAGTACAATTTAGAGGGATAATTTTGTATCAGCCTCGAGTTTTTCTCTGATGGAGACTGTAACCCCTTTAATACTGGGAATTTTCTGACGGTGGCCATCTGTCAATTTTCAGGAAGGAGATCATTGGCAACCTAAATCTGTGAGCTTTATTTTCTTCTTCCCTTCCCTCAGTGTCCAGGGGTCTTTCTCCATTATAATGTGACCTCACTAGCTTTTTTCTAATTTTTAAGGTAGCACTGATCCCACAGGATGAGATCTCAACATGAAGAACTCTAATAGCTCTTTGGAGTTCTTACCTACAACGTTCATTCTGATTGGCATCCCAGGGCTGGAGGCAGAGCACCTCTGGATATCCATCCCCTTCTGCCTGATGTACATTATCATCTTCCTTGGGAATGGCACCATCCTTCATGTCATCAGAACAGACACTGCCCTACACCAGCCCATGTACCTCCTTCTTGCCATGTTGGCACTGGCTGAGGTTGGTGTCTCTGCATCTACTCTGCCTACGGTGCTAGGCATCTTCCTTTTTGGCATCACTGAGATTAGTTTTGATGTATGCCTTTTTCAGATGTTTTTCATCCATTCGTTCTCCATTATGGAGTCAGCTGTGTTGCTGGCCATGTCTGTGGACCGATTTGTGGCCATCTATAGCCCACTGCGCTATACAGCCATTCTAACCCTGCCCCGTATCTTTGGCACAGGAGCTGTCGTGGGGCTGAAAAGCATTATGCTCATGGCCCCATTGCCCATGCTGTTAAGGCACCTGCCCTTCTGTGGCCACAACGTCCTCTCCCATTCTTATTGCCTCCACCCCAACCTTATCCATCTACCTTGCGGGGACATTTCTATCAACAATATCTATGGGCTTTTCATTGTTACCTCCACTTTTGGGCTGGATTCACTGCTTATTGTCATCTCCTATGGGCTCATACTCCACACTGTACTGAGTATCACCACTGGGGAGGGGCGGAGGAAGGCACTCAACACATGTGGCTCACATATCTGTGCTGTGCTCGCTTACTATGTGCCTATGATTGGCTTATCTATGGTGCACCGCTTTGGACACCACGTGTCCCCTTTGCTGCATGCTATGATAGCCAATGCTTATCTCTTCTTCCCACCTGTTGTCAACCCCATTGTCTACAGCATTAAGACCAAGGAGATTCATCGTGGCATTGTCCGAATGTTCTCAGAGAAAAGAGCCAGAGTTTAGACAAAGGACAAAGTAGGAGGGGACTTTTTTCTATAATCCCGGGTGGTCCCAGCTTGCATGTTATGCAAATGGTGTTATCTTAAAATACGTTATCTAACAGAAGTTCTACATAATCTAGCAATAAACTGGAGTATCCGTGGGGGTGGACTATGTGTGACAGAACAGTACAAAGGATTGATGTAATTTTTTAAATGTTGTGTTACATGAGGTTTTCCATTACCTTGCCCAGCTGGAGCAGGAATGCAGGAAGGATTGCTAATGAAAGCATGACTCTCCCCACAAGGGAAAGGTAATCAGGAGATGGAAGGTGTCCTGGGAAATCTATTGAGATCTCTGTTCTAGGGAATGAGGATGTGAAATGGATTGCATTCTCTTGAGTCGTTCGTACTTGATCTTGATAGCAGGAGGCTACATTAACTAGCTTAAAGGAGGCTTCCAGTAATGGCCCTGACTGGTATTTGATCAACCTCACCAAGGCTCCCAGTTGAGAGTGACAAAGATTGCGAATCCTGTTCATTATGTAAAATTCTGAAGATCTGCACCTAGGATGCAGAATCTTTTAAAAAGGCAAGAATCCCCTTTATGTACATTAATTTTTTTGTCTGGTTGATTATTTCTTTGCAGACATTTGAAATAATGTAGAATTTTCACACTTATATTTTTAGGAAAAGGAACTAAGACTTTTGAGATGCAAATGTATACTTTATTATTTTAATCATTTCCCACAACAACCCTATGAGATATTATTAATGTAATTTTTTTTCACGCAAAAAAACTGCTGCTTGGTTATAGTGAGCATCTTGCTCAAACCTATGCATCCAAGAGCTAGCAGTGGAACCCAGTTAGGTTAAACTCCAGAGTGTAAGCTATTAAGCCCATAAATCATACCGTCAAGTAAGCAAGAACTGTGTCTCCTCAGATCTTCCTAGTAGTCAGTCAAGTAACAATAACTGAGCACATGCAATGGATCAAACACAAATCTAAGCCTTAGAGATAAAGTGGTGACAAAAAAAAGACATCTCCCTTTCTTCATGGTGCTTAGAAATATTTTTTTTTCTACTTCTGTCTCTGCTCTTCTTTGTAATTTCTGGAACTATGTTTAGAATCAATTAAAAAATAGACCTCAAATACTCCCACATTCAAATAAAGCTTTTGAATATGAATTTTAAAAATTTTATGCCAGTACCATACTGTCTTGGTCACTACAGCCTTTTAATATAACTTGAAGTCTGGAATTGTGATGGCTCTACTATTGTTTTTCTTTTTCAAGGTTTCTTTGGCCATTTGGGGTCTTTTGTGGCTCCATACAAATGTTAGGATTATTTGTTATTAGTTCCATGAAAAATTCTGTTGGTATTTCAATAGGGATCACATTAAATACATAGATTGCTTTTGGTAGTATAGATATTTTAACAATATTTTTCTTCCAATCCATCAGCATGGAATGTCTTTCCATGTCTTTGTGGCATTTTCAATTTCTTTCGTCAGTGTTTTATAGTTTTCAGAGTACAGGTCTTTCACCTCTATGGTTAAGTATTCCTAGGTATTTTATTATTTTTGGTGCAATTGTAAGTGGGATTGCTTTCTTAATTTTTCTTTATGCTGATTTATTATTTGTGTATAGAAATGCAGTACATTTCTGTACATTGATTTTGTATCCTATGGCCTTACTGAATTCATTTATCACTTCTAGTAGTTTTTTGGTGGGGTCTTTAGGGTTTTCTATATATAGTATTGTGTCATCTGCAAATAGTGAAAGTTTTACTTCTTCTTTACCACTCTGGATGGCTTATATGCCTTTTTCTTGTCTGATTACTATTGCTAAGATGTAGAGAAAAAGGAACCCTTGTGCACTGTTGGAGGAAATGCAAACTGGTGCAGCCACAGTGGAAGACGGTATGGAGGTTGTCAAAAAATTATGGGGCACCTGCATGGCTCAGTCAGTTAAGCATCTGACTTGATTTTGGCTCAGGCCATGATATCACAGTCGTGAGATCAAACCTCATGTCCAACTCCACGCTGAGCATGGAGCCTGCTTGGTATTCTCTCTCTCCCTCTCTCTGTGTCCCTACCCAGCTCACGCATGCATGCATATGCTCTCTCTCTCTCTCTCTCTCTCAAAATAAATAAATAAACATTAAAAAAGAACTGCCCTATGATCCAGGAATTCCACTGCGGGGTATTTATCTAGAGAATACAAAAACACCAAATTGAAGGGCTATATGCACCCTTATATTTATTGCAACATTATTTGCAATCGCCAAGTTATGAAAGAGGCCTAAGTGTTCATCAATAAATGAATGGATAAACAAGATATGAGATACACACACACACACACACACACACACACACACACACACACACATAGAATGGTATGTTATTCAGCCATAAAAAGAATGGTATCTTGCCATTTACAAAAACATGGATAGACAGTATAGACAGTATAATGCTAAGTGAAATAAGCCAGTCAGAGAAAGGCAAATACCATATGATTTCATTCATATGTGGGACTTAAGAAACAAACAAATAAAGGGGAAAAAAGGAGAGCAACCATCAAACAGACTCTTAATAATAGAGAACAAATTGATGGTTACCAGAGGGGAGAAGGGGGTGGGTGGGTAAAATAGGTGAAGAGGATTAAGGAATGCATTTGTCATGATGAGTGTTGAGTAATGTATATAATTGATGAATCACTATATTGTACACCTGGAACTAATGCAACACTGTATGTTAATTACATTGGGTAATAAATAAATAAATAAATAAATTTAAATGGTTTGATTGCACTGCATTGCAGTGGTACCAAAACAGCCAAAGATTTTTTTGCAAAAGTTAATTCTGTGACTCTAACTCCAGGTTTCCAGACACTATGTTTCTATAGATTCTGACCTCAAGATCGTAAGTTGCCCATAACTATGCCCTAGATTCATAGCCCACTGATGGGTGATTGAACTCTGCAGACAACTGTGACAGAACTATCAAGAGAAACCAAGCAGCAAACCCACAGGAAACGCCATCCCATAGATTACTAAAGAAGTGAGACAGTGGCAGTTCCCTGAGAGAGAAGAGGAGAAGGGATATCTTTAGAGTGTCTGAGGAAAGACATCCTATAGCTGGAAAGGCACAAGAAGGAATGATGAGGTCAAGTTGTCAGATGGCTTGACATAAAATGAGAATCTTAGGTCTCACTTTCATTCTCTTTATGGGATGGCATGGTGAACCCTCAGACTTCTTAAATATGATCACTCCTATACTTAAGGCTATCAAAGACAGTAAGATTCTAAATGTAGATAGAGTTTTTCAGATCAAGGCTAATTTAATGGATACTTTTCAGAAAGCTCCATCCTACAAAGGACTAGATATATAATGCCCCATTTCTAGCTCCTTTCTTTCCAGTCTTTTTCACTCATTTTCCTGTGGTCCAGTCTCAGGGACAACCTGAGGATCAGACAAAATCCTAGAAAATCACACAGTGAAGGGTCTAGAAGTCTCTGGGTGTGTATGTAGTTGAAAAATAAGCAGAGTCTAATAGGAAAGCATCAAATTTGGCTGTATCTTATTCTGACATTATATTCACTATTCTAACTTAAAATTTAGACCTTAGGAAACCACCTTAATTCTTGATTTTGCAAACCAGACAAAATAATGTCATGTCATTATATTAAGCTAGACATGAAGCTAAATTATGAATTGGAACCCTTGAGAAAATTGCATGACATGTTATGGGCATTTCCACATTCATCAAGTACATGTTAATTTGTTTCAGATTAATCCTTCTGCCAAGAACAGTTAGAAAAGTTAGAGAAATATTTTGTAAGTGGCTTCAGAGAGTATCCAATGCAACGATATGTAAAAGCCAAGATTCCAAAGACAAAAGGAGCATAGAGAAGTGAGCCTGATTTGATGCCATTCTCTCCCTTAAGAAATTTGCCAATTCAAAAGTGATAGCTGATAAAACCAGATGAGCTTATAGCAATCACAAAGGGGTGGAATGCAGAGGGACAAAAGTTAGAACACAAGGATCCCCATGGATGAAAGGGACTGGTAAATACCTGAGGATTTATTTTCATTCCAAAATGTTATACCTTGGAGTAAGGGAAAATTAGAAATAGACTAGCCTGGGGAGCCTGGGTGGCTCAGTTCATTAAGCATCCAACTCTTGATTTGGGCTCAGGTCACATGGTCATGGGATCAAGCCCCACATTATGGTCCACACTGATCATGGAGCTTGCTTAAGATTCTCTCCTCTCTCTCTCTCTCTCTCTCTCTCTCTCTCAATTTCTCTTTCTCTGCTTTCTCCCCTGTTCACACATACTTTCTCTTTCTCTCGAAATAAATAAACATTTTTTAAAAAGAAATATACTAGCCTAACATAGGTTTTTAAAGTCAACTCACACTTAATTTTACTATTCTATAAGAATTAAGGTGACCAACCAACCCAATTTTTCCAGGACTTTCCTGGCTTTACCTTAGAAAGTACCACATTCTGGAAAACCCCTCAGCCAAAAACTGGTATGGTTGATCACTCAAATCAAAACTAAAACTAAATATTCTCTCCAGGAAGATATTAACCAGCATCTTGAATTATGCTCACAATTTGATGGTGTTCACTAAAATTTAACCAGGAATTAAAAATACGATATTGAACAAAAGTCAATAGGAAAAAAAAAGATAAAAAGCAAAAGGATTAGATCCACAGATTTTCCAGCTTTGGGAACCAGCATACACAAACATTTAAATAATTTTTATTACTGGGGTGTCTGGGTGGCTCAGTCAGCTAAGTGTCTGACTCTTGATTTCAACTCAGGTGATGATCTCACAGTTTGTGAGTTTGAGCCCAACCAGGCTCTACACTAATAGTGCTCTCTCTCTCCCTCTCTCTCTTTCTCTCTCAAAATAAATAAACAAACAAATATTTAAATGATTTTGATTACTATAGCCTACAATTCACATTGCAAAATATAGAATTTAAGCAACAAATTGGAAACTATTAAAAATAAAATGAAATATTAAATATAACTGACATTAAAGACTGAATGGATGGATTTAATCATGTTAGACACAATTGGAATAAAGAACCAAAATAGGAGGAAAGTAATTCAGATCATATCCAGACTATAGACAATATTGAGTATCTGGAGCATGAAAGGATAAAGTACAACAAAATAAATAAAAACCTTAAAACACATATGGCATTTGCTGGAAAGCTCAAGTACACAAGGAATTGGAGCCCTAGAAGGAGAGTATCCTGGGGAAAAAGCAATATTAGGATATAATAATATACATATTTTCCAAAACTTACATAAAACATGAGCAAAAAATTCAAGAACCGCAATAAACTACAAGGAGTACAAGTACAAAACAACCAATATACCCCTAGCCACTTCAAATTCATACAGTGGAAAAGGAAAAATGAAAGAGAACATGTTAAAATTAAAACAAAGAGAAAAAGCATTGCAAATCAATCTGTCCATTTTTTCAATAAAAACAATTAACATCTTCAGGGGAAGGAGTCAACATGGCAGAGCAGTAAGGATACCAGAATTTCCCTCCTCCCTCAAACTCAGCAGTAATGAGATTGGAACACTTGGAATTCCAGGAATCCAGGCTACAGTCTAACAGAAATCTCTCTAGGCGCCTACAGAGACAGCTTGGTGGTTCAGAGGTGCATGCTTAGGGATTGGGAGAGATAAAGCAGGTGGCGATGTAGGCACGGAAGTGTGGGGGGGGTACCCCTTGGTGAAGAAACGAAAGAGAGGCTGTAGAAGTGTGGGATCATATTTGGATAAGAGAAAAACCTCTCCAGACCATAGTCTGGAAGACGAAGAATACAAAGAGAGACAGTTTCTACTTTGCAAACAGCCTTAGGAGTGAAGATCAGAGATTTCAGGGTGGCTGAACTATCTCCAGACCGGAGGCCGATGCATGTGGGTGCACCTCGTGGGGAGGAGAGCCAACCCCGGACTGGGTAACACTCTCACAGGTGCACTTGAGAGAAAGCCATCCCCTCCATAAAGTACCATGAGAAGAGGGTTTACCAATGCTCCAAGAACAAAAGACCCTGCAGGTGCCAGGCAGAGGCCCTTTGTTGGCTGGGTGGAGTGGTGCTATTTCGGTCCACAGTGTGGGATCCTCTCACACATGGGATTTTGAATCCCAGGGAGACTGTGGAGTGGGACAAACCAGCCCACCAGCACCCACACTGCTCTGGGAAGGCTGCTTGAACAGCACGGTTTGGGACACTTTGAGGGGGAGAGATTGAGGGGTAGTGTCACCCTTTTCCTCCCCAACATCAACACAGTGGGGCTTCAGGGAACTGGACAGCGACCTACCAGGGGAGGCAGACCACTTATGCCAAACCTCGCCCCTCAGAGACTAGTAACTGCTCATCTACTGGGGTGAGATTGACACTCACACAACCGGTCATTCGCTCTCCACCGACCAGCACAGCCACTGTCTCCAAGGCACCAACAGACCACTGTTCTCAGGTTTTGCATGTTAGTCTGTTTTTTTAATTTTATTTTTGTTGTTGTTTTTCTTTTTTTTTCTGTTTCTTTTTTAATTGCTATTATTTTTTCTTTTATTTTATTTCCTCCTCTTCTCTTTTCTCTTCCTTATCTTTCTACTCTCCTACTTTTTTCTTCCCCCCATGGAGTCAACCTTACAGTTTCATGATGAATTAAGACAAGCTGTAAATGAGGTGAAAAATAAACTAGATGCAGTGACAGCAAGGATGGGCAAAAGAGAAGGAGAGAATAGGTGAAACAGAAGATAAAATTATGGAAAATGACGAAGAGAAAGGAAATTACTAGACCAAGAGGGAAGAATCAGAGACCTAAGTGATTCAATGAAATTAAATAATATTCGTATCTTAGGATTTCCAGAAGAGAGAAAGAAAGGGTTATTTGAACAAATTATATGGGAGAACTTCCCTAATCTGGGGAAGCAAACAGGAACCCTTCAGAATAAAGAAAAACAGATCAACGCCACAACATATCATAGTGAATCTGGCAAAATACAAAGATAAAGAAAGAATTCTGAAAGCAGCTAGGGACAAATGGGCCTTGTCCTACAAGGGTAGACACATAAGGGTGGTAGCAAACTTGTCCACTGAAACTTGGCAGGCCAGAAGCCAGTGGCAGGAAATATTCAATTCTCTGAATAGGAAAACTATGCAGCTAAGAAACTTTTATCCAGCAAGGCCGTCAGTTAGAATAGAAGGAGAGATAAAGGCTTTCCCAGACAAACAAAAACTAGAGTTCATGACCACTAAACCAGATCTGGAGGAGATCCTAAAGGGGGACTCTGTGAGTGGAAAGCAGCAAAATCTACAAAGGACAAGAGACAACACCACAAGCACAAAACTTACAGATAACACAATGACACTAAATCCATATCTTTCAATAATCACTCTGAATGTAAATGGACTAAATGCCCCAGTCAAAAGACATAGGGTATCAGAATGGATAAAAAACCAAGATCCATCTATATGCTGCCTACACAAGACTCATTTTAGACCTGAGGACACTTACAGATTGAAAGCGAAGGGATGGAGACCATCTACCATGCTACGGATGTCAAAAGAGAGGCAGAGTAGCCACACTTATATCAGACAAACTAGATTTTAAAACAAAGACTCTAACAAGAGATGAAGAAGGTCATTATATCATAATTAAGGGGTATATACATCAAGAAGAGCTAACAACTGTAAGTGTTCATGCCCCTGATGTGGAATACCCAAATATATGAATCAATCAATCACAAACATAAATAAATGTGTAGACAACAATTCCGTGATTGTAGGGGTCTTTAATACTCCACTTACAACAAAGAGGAGATCATCTAGGCAGAAAATCAGTAAGGAAACAATTGCTCTGAGTGACACACTGGACCAGATGGACTTAACAGATCTTTTCATCCAAAAGCAACAGAACACATATTCTTCTCGACTGCACATGGAACATTCTCCAAAAACAATTGCAAACTGGGTCACAAAGCAGAATACAAAAGGATTGAGATCATACCATGCATATTTGCAGATCACAATGCTTCGAAATTTGAAATCAACCACAAGAAAAAATTTGGAAAGCCTCCAAGTACATGGAGGTTAAAGAGCATCCTACTAAAGAATGAATGGGTCAACCAGGAAATAAAAGAACTTAAAAAGTATATGGAAGCAAATGAAAGTGAAAACACTGCAGTCCAAACCCTTTGGGATGCAGCAAAAGCAGTGCTAAGAAGAAAATACATCACAACCCAGGTCTATCTCAAGAAACAAGAAAAGTAACAAATACAGAATCTAAGCTCAACCTAACTGAACTAGAAACAGAGCAGCAGGAAACCCCAAAGCCAGCAGAAGAAGAGAAATAATAAGGATTAGAGCAGGAATAAACAATATAGAATTAAAAAAAAACTATAGAATAGACAAATGAATCTAAGAGCTGATTTTTTGAAAGAGTAAACAAAATTGATAAGCTCCTAGCCAAACTTCTCAAAAAGAAGACAGAGGACCCAAACAGAGAAAATCACAAATGAAAGAGGAGAGATCGCAACCAACACCACAGAAATATAAACAATTATTAGCAAATAGTATGAAAAATTATATGTCAACAAACTGGATTAGCTGGAAGAAATGGACAAATTCCTGGACACCACACACTATCAAAACTCAAATGGGGAGAAATAGAAAACTTGAACAGACCCATAACCAGTGAAGAAATTGAATCAGTTATCAAAAGTCTCCCAACAAATAAGAGCCCTGGGCCAGATGGCTTCCCAAGGGAATTCTACCAGGCATTTAAATCAGTGCTAGTACTTATTCTTCTCAAGCTATTCCAAAAAAATAGAAATGGAAAGAAAGCTTCTGGACTCATTCTATGATGCCAGCATTACCTTGATAACCAAATGAGACAAAGAACCCACTGAAAAGGAAAATTACAAGCCAATGTAACTGATGAAAATGGAGGTAAAATTTTTCAAAAAGATACTAGCAAATCTAATTCAACAATTTTTAAAAGGATTATTCACCATGATCATGTGGGATTCATTCCTGGGCTGCAGGGCTGGTTCCATATTCACAAATCAATCAGTGTGATACACCACATTAATAGAAGAAAGGAGAATAACCATATGATCCTGTCAATAGATGCAGAAGAAGCATTTGACAAAATACAGCATCCTTTCTTAATAAAAACTCTCAATAAAGTCAGGATAGAAGGAACGTACCTTAACATCATAAAAGCCATATATGAAAAGCCCACAACTAATATCATCCTCAATGGGGAAAAACTGAAAGCTTTCCCCCTGAGATCAGGAACACAACAAGGATGTCCACTCTCACCACTGTTGTTTAACATAGTGTTGGAAGTCCTGGCCTCAGCAATTGGACAACAAAATGAAATAAAATGTATCCAAACTGGCAAACAAGACCTCAAACTTTCACTTTTTGCAGATGACACGATACTCTACATAGAAAACACAAAAGACTCCACCAAAAGTCTGCTAGAACTGATACATGAATTCAGCAAAGGTGCAGGATATAAAATCAATGTACAGAAATCAGTTGCATTTCTATACACTGATAATGAAGCAACAGAAAAAGATATCAAGGAATCAATCCCATTTGCAAATGCACCAAGAACCATAAAATACTTAGGAATAAACCTAACCAAAGAAGTAAAAAATCTGTATGCTGAAAACTATAGAAAACATATGATGGAAATTGAAGAAGATACCAAAAAATGGAAAAATGCTCCATGCTCATGGAGTGGAAGAACAAATATTGTTAAAATGACAATACTACCCAAAGCAATCTACACATTCAACGCAATTCCAATCAAAACAGTACCAGCATTCTTCTCAGAGCTAGAACAAACAGTCCTACAATTTGTATGGAATCACCAAAGATCCCAAATAGCCAAAGTAATCTTGAAAAAGAAAACCAAAACTGAAGGCATCACAATCCCGGACTTTAGTCTTTACTACAAAGCTGTAAACATCAAGACTGCATGGTACTGACACAAAAACAGACACCCAGACCAATGGAATAGAATAGAGAACTCAGAATTGTACCTACAAATGTATGGCAAACTAATCTTCGACAAAGCAGGAAAGAGTATCCAATAGAAAAAAGACAGTCTCTTTAACAAATGGTGCTGGGAGAACTGGACAGCAACATGCAGAAGAATGAAACTGGACCAGTTTTTTACACCGTACACAAAAATACATTCAAAATGGATGAGAGACCTAAATCTGAGACAGAAAACCATCAAAATCCTAGAAGAGAAAGCAGGCAACAACCTCTTTGACTTCAGCCACAGCAACTTCTTACTTGACACGTCTTCGAAGGCAAGGGAAATAAAAGTGAAAATGAACTATTGGGACCTCATCAAGATAAAAAGTTTCTGCACAGCAAAGGAAACAATCAACAAAACCAAAAGGCAACCAACAGAATGGGAAAGATATTTGCAAATTACATATAGGATAAAGGGTTAGTATCAAAAATCTATAAAGAACTTACCAAACTCAACACCCAATAAACAAATAATCCAGTGACAAAGTGGGCAGATGACATGAATAGACATTTATCCAAAGAAGACATCCAGATGGCTAACAGCCACATGAAAAGATGCTCAACATCGCTCATAATCAGAAAAATATAAATCAAAACAACATTAAGCTACCACTTCACACCAGTCAGAGTGGCTAAAATTAACAACTCAGGCAACAACAGATGTTGGTGAGGGTGCGGAGAAAAAGGAACACTCTTGCATTGTTGGTGGGAATACAAACTGGTACAGTCACTTGGAAAACAGTGTGGAGGTTCCTCAAAAAATTAAAGATTGAATTACTCTACAACCCAGCAATAGCACCACCAGGAATTTATCCAAAGGATACAGGAGTGATGATTCATAGGGGTACATGTACCCCAATGTTTATAGCAGTGCTATCAACAATAGCTAAAGTATGGAAAGAGCCCAAATGTCCATCGATGGATGAATGGATAAAGAAGAGGTAATTTATATATACAATGGAATACTCCTTGGCAATGAAAAATAATGAAACCTTGCCATTTGCAACAATGTGGATGGACCTGGAGGGTATTACGCTAAGTGAAATAAGTCCATCAGAGAAAGACAGATATCGTATGTTTTCACTCATATATGAAACTTGAGAAACTTAACAGAAGACCATGGGGGAAAGGAAAGAAAAAAAAAAAAATATATATATATATGTGTGTGTGTGTGTGTGTGTGTGTGTGTGTGTGTGTCTGCGTGTGTGTGTGTGTCTGTGTGTGTGTATAGTTACAGAGAGGGAGGCAAACCGTAAGAGACTTTTAAATACAGAGAACAAACTAAGGGTGGAAGGGAGTCATGGGGGAGGGGGGAGGAGTGGGTGATGGGCGTTGAGGAGGGCACTTGTTGGGATTTGCACTGGGTGTTTTATGTAAGTGATAAATCACAGGAATCTACTCCCGAAGCCAAGAGCACACCATATACACATGTATGTTAGCTAACTTAACAATAAATTATAGAAAAATAAAAAGATAAATAGATAAATAAATACTAAAAATAAAATAAAATAATAACCAGTAACATCTTTTTCTGATCTTCTAACAAAAAACAACAGAAGAAAAAAGACAATGGAGTGATACCTGAAATAAAAAAGATGCCAATATGTATTATATATAGAGAAATATAATGTCATTCAAAACCAGAAGCCCAAAACTTCAGAGAATCCATCACTAACGCTAATTTTTTTTCATTTTTCATTATTTTTATTTATTTATTTTTAAATGTCAATCCGTCTTTTTATGAAATCTCTTTTTTTTCCCCTTTGTCAGAGAGAGCGAGAACCCAAGTGGGGGACAGGGGCAGAAGGAGAAGGAGAATCTTAAGCAGGCCCCACAATGAGCATGGAGTTCAACACAGGCCTCAGTCCCACGACCCTGGGATCATGACCTGAGCTGAAATCAAGAGTAGGACCCTTAACCTACTGAGCCACCCAGGTGCCCCACTAACACTCACTTAAAGGGCAATCATTTGATAAGAGTATGGAGCTGCAAGAAGCAATACAGAACAATACCAGAGTAAATGTAAATAAAGACTGATGGTATGAAAAAATATAATATTTTGTATTTTTAAATTAGTAAAAATTACATACATATCAGCAGAAGGACAGAAGATGGGGAGAGGTAAGTGGAACTAAATTAGTCTTCAGTTCCTGCATGGTCTGTTAAGTAGTAAAAATCTAGTATAAATTAGGCAATGTATTAATCAGCTCGAGTTGCCATAAATACCACAGACTTAGCTTACACAACAGAAAGTTATTTCTCACAGTTTTGGAAGCTGAGAAGGTCAAGGTAAAGGTGCCAGCAGATTTGGTTCCTGGTAGACTTTTTTCCTGACTTTCAGATAGCCACCTTCTTGCTGTGTCCTCACATGGTGGGTAGAGAGAGATCTCTGATCTCTCTTCCCCTTTTCATAAGGACACTAATACCATAATGGGAGCCTCGCTCTCATGACCCCATCTAAACCTAATTACCTCTCAAAGACCCACTTCCTAATACCATCATATTGAGGTTTGGGGACACAAATATTCAATCCATAACACTTGATAAGTAAAATATCTCTCTTTTAATCTCTCTGAAAACCATTCAACCAAAATCTTATATAAATGAAAATATAATAATAAAACAGTAAGTAATCCAATATAAAGGAAGATACGAGAAAAGAATATGGTAAGTTTGAATACATGGTAAGATGGCAAATTTAAATGCATTCAAATCATTTAATTTATTGAAAATAAATGGATAATACTCCAATTAAAAGCCAAATATTGTCATACAGAACAAAAACTATATGGTCTTCTTTTAAGAGCTCTCTAAAATATAAGGATACAGAAACATTTCAAGTAAAGACATTTAGAAAGATATTCCTTGTAATCGCCAACTAAAAAAGACCTTGTGATAGCCTTACTTAATATCAGATAAAGTAAGCTTCAAGGCAAAAGCATTATCAGCAATAAGAGGGGCATTTCATAATGTAAGTAACAGGCGAGATGGGTAAAAAGGTTCTAGATTTTAAATACAGAACAAAACACATAGAGCAAAAGTTATCAGAACCACAAAAAGAAGTAGATAAATCCATAATCATAGAACAGATTTTATTACACCTTTCATAGTAACTGACATACTAAGTAAGCCAAAAACTAAAAATCAAATTGATGTAAAAGAATTGGGAAAAAGAGAGAGGCAAACAAACCAGACGAGACTCTTAAGACTAGAGAACGCACTGAGGATTGATGGAGGGAGGTGGGGGGAAGATGGGCTAGGTGGGTGATGGGTATTAAGGAGGGCACTTGTTTTGATGAGCACTGGGTATTGTATGTAAGTGATGAATCACTGATTTCTACTCATGAAATCAATATTGCACTGTATGTTAACTAACTGAAATTTATTTTTTTAATATGAAATTTATTGTCAAATTGGTTTCCATACAACACCCAGTGCTCATCCCAACAGGTGCCCTCCTCAATGCCCATCACCCACCCTTCCTGTCCTCCCACCCCCATCAACCCTCAGTTTATTCTCAGTTTTTAAGAATCTCTTATGATTTGGATCTCTCCCTCCCTAACTTTTTTTTTTCTTCCCCTCCCCCATGGTCTTCTGTTAAGTTTCTCAGGATCCACATAAGAGTGAAAACATATGGTATCTATCTTTCTCTGTATGACTTATTTCACTTAGCATAACACTCTCCAGTCCCATCCACATTGCTACAAAAGGCCATATTTCATTCTTTCTCATTGCCAAGTAGTATTCCGTTGTGTATATAAACCACAATTTCTTTTTTTTTTTAACGTTTATTTATTTTTGAGACAGAGAGAGACAGAGCATGAATGGGGGAGGGTCAGAGAGAGGGAGACACAGAATCTGAAACAGGCTCCAGGCTCTGAGCTGTCAGCACAGAGCCCGACGCGGGGCTCGAACTCACGGACTGAGAGATCATGACCTGAACCAAAGGCTGCGGCTTAACCGACTGAGCCACCCAGGCACCCCTAAACCACAATTTCTTTATCCATGTATCAGTTGATGGACATTTAGGCTTTTTCCACAATTTAGCTATTGTTGAGAGTGCTGCTATAAACATTGGGGTTCAAGTGCCCCTATGCATCAGCATTCCTGTATCCCTTGGGTAAATTCCTAGCAGTGCTATTGCTGGGTCATAGGGTTGGTGGGAATGCAAACTGGTGCAGCCACTCTGGAAAGCAGTGTGGAGGTTCCTCAAAAACTGACTGAAATTTAAGTAAAAAATTTTTAAAAAGGGGCACCTGGGTGGCTCAGTCGGTTAAGTGTTTGATTTTGGCTCAGGTCATGATCTCACAGTTTGTGGGTTCGAGCCCCGCATCAGGCTCTGTGCTGACAGCTCGGAGCCTGGAGCCTGCTTCGGATTCTGTGTCTCTCTCCCTCTCTACCCCTCCCCTGTTCACACTCTGTCTCTCTGTCTCAAAAATAAACATTAATTTTTTTTTAATTAAAAAAAAAGAACTGGAAAACACGACTTAAAACCTTAATATAATTAACAACTAAAGAAAAAGAAACCAACAACTACTACATACTACACATCCCTTTCAAGTGCGTATGGAACAACCTACTCAAATTGACCACTGGGGCACAGTAGTGTCTTATTTCTTGATCTGGATTAAGGATACAGGATCTATTCATTTTGTGATCATTATTAAGCTATATATGTAAAACATGAGTACTTTTATCTATGAATGTCATATCCTAACAAAAATGTGCATAAAAAATGCAGTCTGACACTCTGAGAGGGTGATAATCATGTGCTTGTGTGGTGAGAAGGACTGAATCTTCTAATTTAACCCTACAGTGATTTTCACAAAATCCACAATTTTGAGTCCTCTCACACAAAATCTCCAGTTTTGAGTCTTATGCCCTTGCTTTCCTGAATTCCAAATGCCTCAAGTTCAGGTAGCTTTCTGAGTTTGAATTGCTAAGTTTCTTGGTCACTTGTTCCTCTGTAGTCAATTAGGTTTTGTATTTCCTTGCTCTATGAAATGTTACTGGCCATCTCCATGCTTTCTAGATTCCATTTTTGAAAACTTTCTCACCTGTTATTGTCTTCCCGGCCATTGTTTCTGTCACTGTGAGTCCGTACTTGTGTTATTATTAATACTTGAAACAATTCTGTTTGTTCAACCTATCTGGTTTCTAAAGTTTATTTACATATATTTTTTTCCTTTCCTGTCTTCTATCAGATTTAAAATATTTTAAATATTATTTCCCCTATTTGTGTTGGAGTTATAAACTGCACTTTTATTCTATGACTAAAATGTAAACATACATAGTTTACAAAGTCAAAAGTTATTCAAAATGTCTTTCAGCTTCAAATAAACAAAGAATTTAGCATTCTTTAAATTACCATTCAATCCCTTCTGTTGTTATTTGTCACCGCATTTTAGTGTAAATATTATTGACAATGTTAGACCTCCACACAGTTGAAATATTATTGGCAATGTCAGAGATTCACAAAGTTGAGTTTTCCTATTAAATACATACGTGTGTGTATGTGTGTGTATATATATGTGTATAAATATACATACACATGTATATGTGTATATATATATATATACACACACTCACTACAAGTCTCTATTTCAGTTTTTCTGGTTTCCCTCCCCAAAGTCAACAAATATTTTCAGTGTATTACATTTTTCTTTAGAAAGGCATTTATGTATAAACAAGAAATTATGTGTGTTTATACTTCTTCCCAGTGAACATTGTGCACTACCCTCTAGCCGATTTTTATATAAGTTTACATCTTTGAGATCATTCATAACCAGGCACAACCATTTGCTTTTACATACACATAATATTTCACTGTGTTGATTCTGATACATTACATGCTATGGGAATTTATTTACTAGTTCCCAGCTGATGAATATCTAGCTTGCTTCCATTTTTTGTTTTCTTATTCATAGTGTAGTGAATAGTCTTGTATATATGTCAATTTGCATACATGTAAATACATTTGTAAGCCAAATTTTTTAAAGTTTTAATTTAAATTTCAGTTAGTTAACATACGGTGCACTATTAATTTCTGGTATAGAGTATAGTGATTCAACACTTCATACAACATCCAGTATTCAACATGGCAAGTGGACACTCCTTAATCCCTATCCCCCATTTCACCCATCCTCCCACCCATCTCCCCTCTGGTGCCCATCAGTTTGTTTTCTATTGTTAAGCCTCTTTTTTGTCTGTTTCTTGGTTTGCCTCCCTCTCTCTTTTTTTTTTTCCTTATGATCGTTTGCTTTGTTTCTTAAATTCCACATATGGTGAATCCATAGTGAAATCAAAATGGTATTTTTCTTTCTCTGACTGACTTATTTTTAGAAATGGAATTAAATTGTTAGTAAAAGATTTTGTGTATTTACAATTTTGGTAGATACGGTATTGTCATTTATCTCTATATAAGTCATACCTATTAACTGTCCCGTCAGCAATTATGAAAATGTTTCTTTCATCAGACCTTTCTCAACCACTGTATTTTAACCATTTGGGTTTGCTAATATGATGAATAAAAAAAAAATCTCAATTTGATTTCAATTACTTTCTATTATAAGTGAGAGTGAACATCTTTTCATATGATTGGGAAAATTTATATCTCCATTTCTTTGAAATTTGTTTATTTCTTATGTCCATCTCTTACTAGGTCTGAGGTTGGCAACATTATTCTACAAAATCCAGATAGTAAATATTTTAGGCTTTGTGGGTCATATGGCTTCTTTCAAAACTACTCAACTCTGCCACTGCAGTATGAAGGCAGCCACAGACAACACATAAATAAATGAGCAAGAGTGTATTCCAATAAAACTTTATATATGCATACTAAATTCTGAATTTAGTATAATTTTCACATGCCACAAAATACCATCATCTTTTGTTTTGTTTCAGTCATTTAAAAATGTAAAAACAATTCTTATCTTGTGAGCCCTACAAAAACATACACATTTAATATTCTGTTTTTTGACAATATCTACTAATCTCTTACTGTAAGTAATAATGAAGTTGATGAACTTCCCAGTCCACCACCATCTTCTACCTACTCTCTTATTTTAAAGCATTTTATTAGGGAAATGTTTAAATATACTACATTAAAAAAAACATTGAAAAATAATTAAAAAATAAAAAAAAGAGAACATTATAAAGAACTCCCATGTATTCTTCATTGAACCTCAACTTCAAGGATTATCAGTATTGGGGCACCTGGGTGGCTCAATCGGTTAAGTGTCCAACTCTTGGTTTTGGCTAAGGTCATGATCTTACGGTTCATGGGTTCAAGCCCCGCATTGGGGTCCGTGCTAACAGCACACAGCTTGCATGAGATTCTCTCTCCTTCTCTCTATCTTCTCCTGTGCTCTCTCTCTAAAAATAAACTTGAAAAAAAGAAAACTTCTTCAAAAAAATTATCAGTATTATCCATATTTTATCAATTTTGACATTTTACCTTCATAGTGATTCGTGTTTAATACTTTACTTTTCAATTTTAAATTATGTCTTTTAAGCCTTAACTACTAAAGATAGAGTAATCATATACTTAATACTGCATCTTAAATGTAACACTACCTTCCCAGCCAAACTGTGTTATTTGATTTCTACATTTTCAGGTTTGTAACTGTATATTCTGCTCTATATTCATGATCTCCTTTTGAGGCAGTGGAAATGTTGTAGAGGTTGATATTCCTTGGAGTGGAGCCAGAATAGATCCTAAAATCCAAGTAGGCCAGATATAGGAGGCATCAAAGCCAAGGCACATTTGCTGAAACACTGTCTTCAGTGATAGAAAACAAAGGATGCATTCACAGTGCATATCTAAACAGTTGCTGATTTCCAAGGTCTAGAAAGAAGTAGAAGGTAAATAAAGTCACGCATTAAACCTGAGGTCAGTTATCTCAAGGTAACACTCACCACAGCCCTTTTTTTCCTGAATCGAAAGCCAGCCCTCCTGGGGAACAAGTGAAGTACAATGTTGAAGCTAACATCTGTAAGACACTGGTAGAAGAAATCCCGCTTTGCCTCTATGACGTTTGAATAGAGATATGGGATACCTCCCCCCTCACATCTTCCAGCTATATCAAATCTGAGTTTTGTCATATTCAAGGTGACAACATCAGATAGCAACTCTTCCAACATAACCTCCCTCTCAAAACGAGGTAGGCTGTGGTAGTATGCAGAATAATCACTGAGAAACAATCTGCCAGGATATGGACTGTGTCTTTCCCATGTCACCTAACAAAAACTTTCTGTGAGTCAGCTAGCTCAATTGTTGGTACAGGTTGAGCACCTGGTAAATGTTAGGTGCTATTATAATTATTACTGTTATTTTTTCTGGTTCTGTCCCTGAGGGCCTCAGGTCTCTGGGTACAATGTTCATATTCCTGTAAGATCCCTCTAGAGGCTTCCTCACCCACCTCCTGCATTTCAGCCTGGGATCTTCGTGAGCATATAAGCACACTCAGCCACAGGGCACAGAACAGAAGCCCCAGAGAGCACTGAAGAAACAAGAAAGCACAAAGAGGAGTTTGGACTGTTCAGGGGGTGGTCGGTAAGAAGATGACTTCTCATTGGCCTCTGCAATTTCCCTACAGTTGGCTCTATCATTACATTTCATTTCTTAATATTTGCCTATATATTTATTGGTTTTTCTTGGTCACATTTGCCAAAGGGTTTCAAATTATGGCGATCCTTTCAAAGAAATAATTTTTGAATTTTTTTGACCTTTTCAATATTTCTAAATAAAAAAATCCCACTTTTATATTCACCTTCTTTTTCTCATTTTCCCTAATTTTATTTTGCATTATTTTCTAAAGTCTTGGGTTTAATGATTTTCCAGGGATTTAGATTTATAGACACTTTACGGGGAATATAGTTATACTCCATGAATACTAGGTACCCATTAAGTGCTATGTATGTTTCCTCAAAAGAAAGTTCACAGCTTTCCTTCTCAGAACATTCCCAAAACTAATAACTATTCATTTACTCATGTTATACAAATTCTTTTATTCAAAGAATACAATTCTGCATTCACCCCCTAGAGGGCAGTATAGCTTCCCTTTAGAACACAGGTCTTCAGAAACTGTCCCATCCTTCATAGTAATTCACCCTTCAGGCCACTTTAATTTGGCTACTTCTCCCATCCCTTATCAAAATGTCTTTCCAAAACGTGACTAGGGACATTGACATCCCTAAATTGAATAGGTGCTTTCTGAGTATCTGAACAGCACTAAACTGTGGTGACCATACCCTTTACCTTCTTGGCCTCTGTGACTCCCACTTCCTTTGTGCTCCAATACCTTCCTGAGCAGTACTTCCTGTTTTCTTTGCTTTTTCTTTCATATGTACACAATTTGCTAAATTCTACATTTCCTTCTATTGATTTGTCCTCTGCCTTTTCCTCTCTCACCCTAAATTCTTGCCTAGATTGTCACATCAACTTTTAGGTTCTCACCTACCATCAATATGCCAGAGACTCCCAAGACTCCTAGTGGATTTCACCTCTGTCCTCCTGGGCCTCATATCTATCTGTCCAATTGTCATGTCTCTTGGGTAGCTCCCATAAACCTCAAACTCAACATGCACAAACCAAACCTGTAATCATTACCTTAGAGGTGCCTCCTACTCTACTACCCCAAATAAAATTGTCCCTGTTATCCATACAGTTTCTCAGACAAGACCTCTGGATACGGCCAAACTTCCATCCCTTCACAGTGTTCCCATTCAACTGAAGAGAAGGAGGTCATCTCCAGAATCTTATTTTCTGTGTGTCATGTATAAGATGAACTAAAATAAATCTCTTGATTTGATTACCAGAAGGTTTTTGGAAATATTGCTGACAGAAGATTCAGTGGTAAATGAGTATCTGTAAGTTTCTATGTACCTGTACATATATACAGGTGTTGCTGGTAGTGTATTACAAGAACAACAAAAAGCATAAAGCTAAATTTTAGTACATAGTGTTGGCTAAATGTAGGGAATATAAGGTTATTTTAAGTAGAAATTTATGGAAGAATCCATAGTTCTGTTAGCTAGTCCTCTGGCTAGTGAAATGTGAACTGTGAAGTGTTGTGTAGAAGAAGAAAATGCCATATATATATATATATATATATATATATATGCACAATGGAATACTATTCAGTGATCAAAAAGAATGAAATCTTGCCATCTGCAACAAGGTGGATGAAACTGGAGTGTATAAATCAATCAGAGAAAGACAAATATCATATGACTTCACTCATGTAGAATTTAAGAAGTAAAACAGATGAACATAAGGGAATGGAAGGAAAAGGAGATAAAAACAGAGTGGGGCAAACCATAAAAGATTCCACAATATTGAGAACAAACTGAGGGTTGCTGGAGGGGAGGAATACGGGAGGATGGGCTAAACGGGTGATGAGCATTAAGGAGGGCACTTGTTGGGATGAGCACTGGGTGTTATACATAAGAGATGAATCAATGGGTTCTACTCCTGAAACTGATACTACACTGTATGTCAGCTAACTTGAATTTAAATAAATAAATTTTAAAAACTGGAATTCCAGACACATCTTTAGATGTAAGATTAAAAAATATTCATTCTATGGTAGTAGTGCACTGATTAAATTCTTATTGTGGAACACACAGATTTGGGTTTTGCATTCAAGAAGCATGCCTGAAGTGACTAATACCACACAAGGCTCCTTCTATTTCATCCTCACCAGCATCCCTGGATTTGAGGCCTCCCACATCTGGATCTCCATCCCCTTCTGCTGCCTCTACACCATCTCCATCATGGGTAACACCACCATTCTCACGGTCATCCGCAAGGAGCCATCCCTCCACCAGCCCATGTACCTATTTCTCTCCATGCTGGCCCTGACCGACCTGGGCCTCACCCTCACCACCCTGCCCACAGTCATGCAGCTCCTCTGGTTCAATGCTGATGAGATCGGCTTTGAAGCGTGTTTTGCACAGTTATTTTTCATTCATACATTCTCCTTCATGGAATCTTCTGTGCTGTTGGCCATGTCCTTTGATCGCTATGTGGCCATCTGCCGCCCCCTGCATTATGCCTCCATCCTCACCGGTGAAGTCATTGGCAAGATCGGCTTAGCCATCATCTGCCGCTGCGTCCTGGCTGTTCTCCCTTCCCTCTTCCTACTCAAGCGCCTGCCCTTCTGCCGCTCCCACCTTCTCTCTCACTCCTATTGCCTCCACCAGGATATGATCCGCCTCGTCTGCGCTGACATCCGGGTCAATAGCTGGTATGGATTTGCTCTTGTTTTGCTCATTATTGTGATGGACCCATTGCTCATTGTGCTCTCCTACGCACTCATCCTGAAGAGTATCTTGGGCACAGCCTCCTGGACTGAGCGGTTCCGGGCCCTCAATAACTGTCTATCCCACGTGCTGGCTGTTCTGGTCCTTTATGTTCCCATGGTTGGAGTATCCATGACTCATCGATTTGCCAAGCATGCCTCTCCGCTGGTCCACGTTATCATGGCCAATATCTACCTGTTGGCACCGCCTGTGATGAACCCCATCATTTACAGTGTCAAGACTAAGCAGATCCGTCAGGGAATTATCTGCCTCCTTTCCCAAAGAGATATGTGCTTAAGATGAAATAACGAATTTGTTAAATTACTCAGGAATTAGAGGCACAGGCTTATGGGGAGGGTATGGTCAGAATGAGAAATGATGACTTTACAGCAATATGCCATCCTGTGTTAAGGCCGTATGACATTGTCTTGTCTTTTTGCAAATTTTTGTTTTGGAGAACCTAGCAGCACATATCCTACCTAAAAGAGATGTAGATCTGAATTGATAAGATTCTAGAACATTTACTTGCCAGTGGAGTGAGCTTCATTAATTAAGATGTAAATTTCATCCTCCTTTCTGGATATACTTCTCTCCCATGGGCTTGGTTACTTACATTTGAAGGAATCCCTTCGCTGTTGCCTCTGCCACCCATTGCTAAAGCAGCTCCACTCAGGCATCCAGGTAAACTCTAGCTCCACTGCCCTGGCTCACCTTACTTCATAGACACGCCCCAACTTTCTCCCAAAAAAGTAAAAAATAAAAAAGTGGTAAATCTTCCCGGGAGGATGGATGCAAATCAAGATGCTCAGCTATTCAGATTTATTTAATCAACATGATTTCAGCAGGTCAAATGAACACATGCAGAAGATTGGGGTGGAATATTTAGGTCTCCCACAGTTAGAATAACACTCTCACCTTGTGACAGGTCCTTTAATATTTAGAATTAAAACTTCAAGTAAGTCTACAGATAGTATTTGGGGGAGTAGGAACTCATTTTTCTGACCAGAGAAGACTGTGTTTTTTAAAATTTAATGTCCTTAACGTGGCGCAAACTGTCAGGGGAAAGTTCCCTTTGGCGAATCCTGTACTGGAAAAGGTTCCAAGAGAAAGAATATGGCCTACTTGATCATTATTTTGTGGAAACCAGGTTGGCTCTCTCAGAAATATCAGCTATCACTGTGGTCACAGAAAGGCAGCTATAACTGTGGTCACAGCTTCTGATTACTGAACCCATAGTGCAGGTGGCCAGTATAAGGACTGTCTTAGATTTGAATCAACATAAGCAGGGCTTCAATAGGAGTGTAGTGGGGAGGGTAGGATTAGGAAGCAAAAGGCAGAGAGCAAGTGGGGAAAGGATGTCTTTCTCCACCGATATCCTTCCCCCCCCCTTATTTTCCCACTTTCTTTACCAGAACCTAGAAGTTAGCATGTTTCTCCAGAGGAACAAAGATCAGCTGGCATAGGGAAATAAATTGTAAAATGGGTGCCATGTGCAATCTCAGAACAGGGGAAATTAGGACCAGGAAATCCAAATGTTAAAAAAAAAAGTCAAAGAAATTGGTAGGAATATGGATCAAAGAAGACTTTTCTTTCAGTGGACAGTTACAGGCTTGAGAATTTCCCAAAACATCATGAGGGGAGAAAGAGTCTTGGGATTATGCCTGGTTTTGAAGAGGGTCACATGACACCTTTAATAATATCTCTTTTTTTCATTAATAATTGTGTGACATTTTGACCATTATGAAACTCTCTGAATTCATTTTTTGGATTTCTAAAACTGGGCTAATAATATCCAGCTCACAAGGCTGAGAATTTCCAATGAAACGTGGTATGTAGAAGACATGGGCTTGTATCACCAAGGTGCTAGGTTTATAGGAATTGTTTTCTCCATCTCCCTTCCAAAAAGTTACACTCTGGATTGTGAATGGGAACATCTATGGAAGCACCTGTGTTCTCAACTCCATGAGAATAAGAATCAGGGGGGTTAAATGGTAATTGTCCACATGCACAGATGCTACCATTTCCCTCTCAAGACTTTCCCGGGTGGGAGGGTGGGTTTTTGAGGTGGAGGTGACAGAACAAATTTCAATTCAGGACAGTGAGATCTATCAGTGTCATAGGCTGAATTGCTGAAATGTGTCCCCTGAAAATTCATATTTAGAAATCCTAAGTCCCCGTATCTTAGCATGTGACTGTAAAGATAGGGTCTTCAAAGAGGAAATTAAATTAAAATGAGATTAGGATGGGTTTTAGTGCAATATGGCTGGTGTCCTGCGAAGAAGAGGCAAGTAAGACACACATCAGCACAAGCATGGTGGGAAGGCGATGGGATGACAGAGGGAGAAGATTGCCATCTACAAGCCAGGGGAGACAGGCCTCAAAGGAAACCAGTATGGTGAGAAATTGTGCAAGGCCTCCAGAGTCGTGAGAAAGTAAGTTTCTGTTGTTTCAGCCACCAAGTCTGTGGCACTTTGTTACAGTTGCCCTAATCGACTATTCCAACCTGTGGCCTGTATTTCTAGAACTATAAAATTAAGGTCAACTGTAGAAAATAGTAGAGGTATTTCGGTTATAAAGAGACATGCGTTTGGAAACACAAAGAGAAATTCTTGGGCAAAATAAGTGTTTCCATGACCAGTGAACGGTCTGGCTGACTGTCTGGGTTATAAAATGTAGGCTAAGTCATGGAAGACAAGGCATGCATTGACTCCCAGCCAGGCTTATGTTGCTTGTGTCTCTGCATGATGTCTTTGCAGTGGCTGTTGAGAATTATCTCTGCCTTTTAAGTAATCTCTTAATGAGAGCTCTCTATCAACTGAATTTTATGGCCACCTATGTCCAGAACCTCAGACAACAGCCAATATTTAACTGGAACCAAAAAAAATATTAAATGAAGAATTCTGCTCCTATTCTTTGTTCAGGCTTTCTGTTTCCTGTCCCTAGACAAAACTGTTATTTGTGTATGTGTGCATATATGTATGTGTATGGTCTTCATGACTTAAGAAATCACATGATATGTTTAAGAATTCAAAATAGATTTGCTTTCTGAAAAATTTTTTTGGCTAATGTTACATGTTTCTGCATAAGTTACTCACTGCCTAGGATCTAAACGACTATACGAGTCCCATTGGGATACAGAAGTGTGTATTTCATAAAATTCAGAAGATGGTATTCTTGACCCTTTTCGTATAAAAATTTCATATAAATGAAATTATCCAGAGTAGTCTTTTGTGCCTGGCTGCTTTTGCTCCCCATGTTTTTGAGGTTCACTCATGTCTTTCTGTGTAGGATAGTTTGTTCCCTTTTATTGCTGAGTGATATTTCATCATATGGATATCCACAATTTTGCATATCCATTCACCTGCTGGTGGGCATTTGGCTTGTTTCATATTAGGGCTATTCCGAAAAAGCAATGCTGTGTACTTTTTATGTGAATACATGCTTTCACTTCTCCTGTGTAAATATCTAGCTGTGCCTGCCATGTCATTTGCCAAAGCACTCACGCTATTTTATATTTCCGCCAGCAATACGTGACATCTTTGCTAACACTTAACACTGTCAGTCACTTAAATGTTAGTCATGCTAGGTTGTTAAGTACTATCTCACTGTGGTTTTAACTGCATTGTATTTTATCATATTGTAAAATGTCTTCCTATACCCTGTATACAAGTCCTTTATGAGATATACGTATTGTAAATATCATCCCCCGTCATTGGTTTGCTTTTTCGTTTTCTTAATAACGTGTTTTGAAGAGCAGAGCTTCCAAAGTTTGGATGAATTGTATGCTTGTTAAACCTAATACAAAATTTGGGCTTGTATTTTGCATATACTTTTAAAAATAAAACTTTTTATTTCAAGATAATTGTAGATGTGTATGCAGTTGTAAGAAATAACCAGTCACCTTGACTTTACAGAAGTTGTCATTGGTAGACATGTAATCTAGTAATTCATGGCAAAAAGGTCACCACAACGTGATGAGCCGGATGAAGTCCAGAAGAATAGTTTATGGTGAGGAAAACGTTTGCATTGTAATTGGAGGCCTGGAAGTAAGAGAAACTGAAAACATGAGACCAGTTACTGATCAACCAACCCAGCCCTGTCAATCCACTCTACACAAAGACCTGTGTCCCTTAGGAAGTGTGAAAATGGTCCTTCTCGTTTGACTAAAGGTTTCTGGGAAACCCTAGAGAGCCATAGGCAGATAAAGCGGGACCAATGAGCCCCATGCTGACAGGGCTGAAAGAGGTGGAAGGTCAAGGAATAGACCCATCATGGGGTGCCTGGGCTCAGTCGGTCAGACTCTTGACTTCGACACAGGTCATGATCTCGGGGTTCGTGAGAGTGAGCCCGACATCAGACTCTGCACTGATGCATAGAGCCCACTTGGGATTCTCCCTATCTCTCCCTCTCTCTCTGCCCTTCCCCCACTCACATGGACACAGATTCTCTCTCTCTCAAAATAAACAAACATTTATATATATTCCCATGACATGGGAAACAAAATAAACAAACATTTATATATATTCCCATCACATGGCATGCTGAGGTTACTGAAGGCTAAGGGGAAGGGAGGAAAGAAAAACAGGAATAACCAGGTACAGTACCCCAGACCTACTAAGCCCTAAAAATAGGGTCTGAGATTCTACTAGAGAGAATTTGGGTCTTTTGCTAGGAGTCTTAGGATCTAAAACCTGGGCATTATGAGATTGTCCCTATTTTACTTTATGCCTAAAATGAGGGAATTTAATCAACTGTTCCTCAATCTCAGAGTCTCCTAGTACATAAATTTTTAGGGTGGAGGCCCTTATGGTGGTACAGAGAGTCTGATTCTTTCCATGACAGGAAGGAAGCTACTTTATAAGCTCCCATACAATGTATTGTTTAAACAAGGACATTTTGGGGGAGGGAAAGGGAGTGTTACTGATAATGATGCTGAGGAAAGTAAGTGTAAACCATGATTATCTGGGGCAAACCAGAAAATATGCTCACCTTACTCAAAAGCATGTTCCTAGGATGATCTTTCCTGCTTGGGGTATATTCTTAATCCTTGCCTGACCTATTAAAAGCAGTAATTTGTTTCACCTCAATTCAAACATGATTAGGTCTCAAGTCTTTACTGTTATCTTGCTAGTTATCAGGCTTTTTGCTGGGACTTTTGAGGGGAAATGAAAAAATGAAATTCACTATCTCTGCCTTCACACTGATTACATCTGACGTGCATGTACACACATGCAGAGACCCACACATGTTGACAAGTTGTGAAATAAAAAGGACTAGGGAGAACACCTGTGATCCAAGGTCAAGCCTGTGACAATGCTTAGAATCCCTCATTCCTATTCCTCCACTAAATGTCTGCTGTACATCCCGGCCCACAGCAGAAACACCATCAGTTTATAGATGGACCCAAAGTCTCTGCCCTATTGGAGGGATTCAGAGAAATTTCCTCTTGCAGGAGAACAAGGTGAAAATCCCCTGTCGGATTGGCTTGGTCTTGACACTGTAGATGATGGGGTTGAGCACAGGAGGCACAAAGAGGTAGACGCTAGACATGAGTGTGTGGACCAGGGGTGAGGCATGCTTGGCAGTACGATGCATCACAGACACACCAATCATGGGCACGTAGTACATGAGCACTGCACAGATATGTGACACACACGTGTTGAGGGCCTTCCGCCGACCCTCCCCAGAAGCAATGCCCAGCACCGTGTAAAGAATCAGCACATAAGAGACAATGATAAGCAGTGAGTCCAGCCCAAAAGTGGCCAGGACAATGGCCAAACCCAGGATGCTACTGAGCTTCGTATCAGCACAAGGCAGCTGGATCAGGTCTGAGTGGAGGCAGTAGGAATGCGAGAGTACACTGGTGTGGCAATAGGGCAGTTGTTTCAAAAGGACTGGAAGTGGGGCCATGAGCGTCACACTCTTCAGTGTGATGCCCAGACCCATGCAAATGATACGTGGCAGGGTTAGGATGGCTGTATATCCCAGTGGACTGTAGATGGCTACAAAACGGTCATAACTCATGGCCAACAGGACCCCTGATTCCATGCAGGAGAAAGTGTGGATGAAGAACATCTGAGCCAGGCAGCCATCCAAGTCAATCTGGCGGGCATCAAACCAAAGAATACCCATGACAGTGGGCAGTGTAGACACAGAAACACCCACCTCTGTCACAGCCAACATGGAGATAAACAAGTACATGGGCTCGTGTAGGGCAGGGTCTGCCTGCACTGCTGCCATGATTAGGTTGTTACCCACAATGGCCACAATATACACAGTGAAGAAAGGAATGGAAAACCAGCCATGTTGGGCCTCCAATCCTGGGATGCCAGTCAGGAAGACAGATAGGTCAAGACTTCCATTGCTTTCAGCTGCCATGTCACCAACAGCAGAGGTAAGCCTTCACCTACATTTGAAAAAAAAATGCAATTAACTTCCTCCTGAAGGTCTTCTGCCTTCACAGTCCACTGCAAACGCTGAAGGAAGGATATGGAAGGAAGTGGGGG
The DNA here is from genome assembly GCF_027475565.1 of Acinonyx jubatus. NCBI lineage: Eukaryota > Metazoa > Chordata > Mammalia > Carnivora > Felidae > Acinonyx > Acinonyx jubatus. Next base: position 52,560,243 of record NC_069390.1, on the reverse strand, counting down.
AAACTGGAAACATCTACATCATTCCAGGTAAAAACATAACAGACATTCCTCTCACCTCCTATTTCCCTGACCTCTAGAATCCTTAAATTTTACATGTAAAAGAGATATTTGAGGCTGGCTGATCTTATGAGAGACAGCATAGCTTAAAAATTAAGAGCAAAATACTAGAATAAATCAAGCCTGTCAAAATCCATACTCAGCCAGTTACTAGATGTGTGATATGGACAGTTTATTTATATTCTGATCTAAAGGGGTTTTTGTTTACTTGTTTTGTTTTTGTTTTTTACTTGTCAAGTGGAGATATTAATGATACTTTTATTTGTGTATAAGAAATAAATGGGAAAATTAAGATCATATGTTCAGTGTTTTAGAGCTCTATATGTGGATTCTATCACACCTCAGTTGGAAGCCCAGTTAAAGCTCGGCTTACTCTCAAGTGTGACCTTGAACAGGTAACTTAACCTTCCCAAGTTTCAGTGTGTCCATTTGTAAATTAGGGATAAAAATATATTTGCCTCATGTGGTTGTTGGTGAACACAATATTGTATGGCATATAAAACGCTGAATAAATATAAACTCTTTTACTCTTAGGGAGACAATAAGACCCAGAGAGGAAGATTAAGTCATATACCAAAAGCCTGAATCAGTATCCACAGAATGTAAGTTATGGCTTAGATGCGCAGGGTCTCCTGGTAGTGATGTTTCCATTTCCCTATGGAGATGAGAGAGAGTAAACCTCAGGATCTAGGATGGAGTCATTAGAAAAAATTGCATTTCAGCTCTGCCAGTGTAGATCTGAGAAAACAAGGACACCAAGGATAACCGAGGACAGTGCTAACCTCCATGTGTCCCCACTCTGCTCAGGGAAAAAAACGTTTTGCATGAAAATGAGACAGGGGTTTTACAAAACTGATAAAGGGAGAAATACGAATAAAAGTGGAAAATGATATGGACATCCCAACGGAGAATTCTACGAACACACAAATGACTTCTAAATTTAAAAACAAGAGTTCAGAGTGAGAAGATGTATTGGCTTCAAAATAGCAGATCTGATCTGGAATCCATGGAGAGATCAAAGACACAGAGATAAAGGACTCCATTAGTTGCAAGAGATCAGGAAGAATTAGTTAAGCCCCAATCAGAAGGTGAAGATAAGGTGCCTGGGTGGCTCAGTCAGTTAAGTGTCCAACTCTTGATGTCAACTCAGGTCACATTCTCATGACTGGTCGTACGATAGAGCCCTGAGTCAGGCTCCATGCTAGGTGTGGATCCTGCTTAAGGTTCATTCCCGGGGCACCTAGGTGGCTCAGTCAGTTAAGCGTCAGACTTCAGCTCAGGTCATGATCTCACAGTTTGTGAGTTCAAGCCCTGCATCAGGCTCTGTGTCAGCACAGAGCCTGGAGCTAGCTTCTGATTCTGTCTCTGTTTCTGTCTCTGTCTCTGTCTCTCTCTCTGCCCCTCCACTGCTCACGCTCTGTGTCTCTCTCCACAATAAAATAAACATTTAAAACAATCAAAAAAATTATTCATTCTCTCTCTCTCTCTCTTTCTCCCCCTCTGCCCTTCCCCTCTCACACTCCCACTAAAAAAAAGTTTTAGAAAAAAGGTAAAAATAATATGTGATATGATATAAGGTACCAGGTGCACCACAATTAAAATAACAACTGAAATAACATAACTTAAATTTGTAAAACAAATTTTTCTAAATATTCTTTAAATGTTTACTTATTTTTGAGAGAGGGAGAGAGAGAGACAGAGAGACACAGAATCTGAACAGAAGAATTCTGAACACAGAATCCAAGCTCTGAGCTGTTAACACAGAGCCCGAGGTGGGACTCGAACTCCTGAACCGTGAGATCATGACCTGAGCTGATGTCAAACACTTAACCCACTGAGACACCCAGGCGCCCCTGTAAAACAAATTTTAAAAGATGAAGTAGGAAGGTGCAATCACAACTGGTATACAAGCTGAATTCTCCCCAGTGATCAGTTCACTTCTTCACGCAAGCGACGCGGATGTGTGATTCACAGATTCTTGACCAATTCTTTACCCTGTGGTTACCTCCTGGATGTGACATGGTCCATAATTATCTAATGAGTTTAATGGGAATGCTCCACTGGAATGGACAGACAGTCAGGACAATATGCAGCTAAGAGAATGCAAGAAGCTATGACCATGGAGAGACACAAGGTGACAGTGAGAAGGGCCCCAGAGCTGCCTCCTCCTACTCTCTTCACTCTGGAGCCCTCTCTTTATGCGCCAGCCCTGCTGAAATCCCATGCACTCTATTTCCCAAGCTTCCCTCAAGAGTAACAACTTTTGTGACAGGTGATATACTGACTTGTGTTTTTATCCATTTGCATCCCTTGGCCCTACCTTGTAGATCAGTGGTTCTCAATCTTGGCTACACATTAGAATCACCTAGGAAACTTAAAAAATCCCAGTGCTCACATAACACCCCAAACCAATTAAATTAGAATCTTTGGATGCAGTATCCAGTTATCAATATGTTTTAAAGCTTCCAAAACGAACCCAACATTGAGAACCACTCCAGACCCGTCTTCTGATACTCCTACAGTGACAGTTTATTAGACAAAATTGTAACTTTCAAGGACTCCCCAAGTTAGCTTTTTTATTTAAGACCGCCTTCCTACCCCACTCCTGACCTGTAACTTAAACATTTCCTTGTGCCTCATTGTCTGCTAGATTTTTCAACATCCTGGAGCTCCTCTAAATAAACTTGGGTGTGCTCATAATGCTCTGTGGGTATCTCCAAGGTGATGCCCACAGATGTAACCCGGGTTGGGGGCTAGTGTTGCATATCACTCCCATGAAGGTGCACCTAAAGACAGAGCATTTGACGGCTGTGTCTAATCATCTCACTTGTGGGTCTCCCCTGCCCCTGATAAAACCTCATCTTTGGCAGGAAGTAACAATGAAGCCATGGAAGCACGAGCCACGATCCATGGTGTGGAGCAGGAACACGCAAGCTGGAGAATGGGAAGGGCAGTACCCAGGAGAGCACAGTTCCAGGAAATTGACTCATATGATAAATTGGATCATAGAAATGATAACCAGGGTGGGAATGAAGAGATGATAAGCAGAGAGGCCACTTTCCCATTCCAAGCTGCCCCATGTTAGTCCCGTAACAATCACGTTAACTAAACCAGTAAGAGGTTAATCTGGTTCTTCCAACTGTAAATCCTGCGGTCTTTCCTATGAAATCCAGCAGCAGCTTCTGAAACTGAAGCCATGTAAGTGAGAAGAATGGGGAGATGCTGGAGAACTTGGTCTTCTTTATTTCCACGGGCAGTGCAAAGGACAGGATGGCAGACACACACTCTTTCCTGACTCCTACACAGACTGGGAGCCAAGAGAAAGTGAACAGGAGTTAAGTGACCTTCTAAAGGTCCACTGATTCCATTGCCAACTTACAGTCTCTCTAGAACCTGAAACCAGAGTCCAGCCTTGCACCCACTCAGAGAGTCCCCTCCATGGCATCTTTATCCAACTATCACCCACACTCAGCTTGAACATTCCCAGTGATGGCAAGCTCACTGTACCTAAAGCTACTATCCTGGTTAGATGCGCTGACTTACAAAGTCTTACTTTGGGCTTAAAATCCACATTTAAGAATGTGGATTCTTCCTCCACATCATATATAATTGCTGCAGACACAGAGACACAACAGTCTTTTTCAGATTTCACCTGAATATTGTTCTTCATGGTATCTGCTAATTTCTTGAAAACTACATATCAACTTGCAAACATAGATTTACGTGTGCAATTATTTGTTTAATGCCTGTAGCCCCTCTTAGACTGTAAACTCCACCAAAATAAAGAGGAGTATTGACTTTTTTCATTTTGTGTAATTAGACCCCCGATACTAGCACAGGGTCAAGCACATAACAGATGATTAACAAATACTGTAACCGGATAGATAAATAAATAATTGAATAGATACATTGTATCTGAATATGCCAAACATAATATTCTGTAACCTTCCCTTGTTCAGATTATCTTAAATTACTTTTGCTTTTCAAAGTAGCTGATTTTTCATTTCCTCACCATATATCCCCCTGTCCGGGTGACTCACAGATCATCAGTCTAATATGAATCAACGGTGCAATATGTAGCTTATAAAAACTTCATGGGTTTTAGTCTTTGCTAAAAGAAGTATTTTATTCAGAAGATAATACATCCTAACATGCACACATACAATTCTATACTTTATCCCCACTGCTTACATCGTCCTTATCTTCTTTGATAATGTTCTTAAGTCCCACTAGTAGTCAGACTGAAAACTTCCATTTTATCTGAAGCTTTTCCTAACACTTTTTAAGCAGAAATAATAATTTTCTCACCTGTGACTTTAAAATAACTGTACAGACTTTTTCCCATTTTGCTAGAATTACATTCATGCCTCTGTCCTCCCTGTCCTGAGCTCTTTTACAGTCAGACCTGTGCTTAGTTCAATCTTGTCTTCCTAACACTTCACACAATTCTAACACAAAGACATGCTTAAGAAATCATGAATTAATAAATAAAAGCATGACCATACTTCCTGGGACCATATCGGAAGTACATTCAGCTCTGGGCTCCACACTGCAGATGGGAGGTAAACCAACTGAGACACACTCAAAGGCAAGGGGATCAAGTCATTTAAACAGCATGGAAGGAGTCATTGGTGCTTTGAGAAAAGGAGATAGAGAGGAGGTAGAGATGTGTGGGGGTGGGTGTAAGAGGTGATGAGCAATAAAGAGAGATCACAGGCAGTCAGTCTGGGGCCCAGGTAAGGAGGATTTTTCTAAGAGTCAAAGCTGCACAATAGGGATAATAAACTTCTGGTCAGTGGAGACGTTCACGCAAAGACTGAATAATCCTTGATGGGAATATTAGAGGGACAATTCCAGCATCTGCTGAATTAGGATTAAAGGCTCTTTCACCTGCCTTTCCGCCCTCACACTTATGTCCAGACTGCCAAGGTCTCTCTTATTCCATGACACTGGGAATATCATGGCTGCAGATCCCTGTGGGACCCAACAGAGATCAGAGATCATGGCACCCCCCGCCAGGTGATCGCATGTCTTTCTCTAAACCAGTCTTCAGCAGCCTTATCTGAAAGTGTGTGGGAGGACACGGGGGCATTTGAATAAATATTACTCTATGTGTAGGAAACCTACCTGAAAATAAGATCTGGGGACTTTTTTTCCTAGTAAACCTCTCCTTCACTGGCCAAACAAACTGTAGTGAATACACAGCACGCATGTGCCTTAACAGAGACTCACTCAAAGATACAGAGACATGAGAGAGATCAAGAGAACCTCAGGGGCACAAATGGAATTGCAGACAGAACACTTGCGCACATACCTAGGAGATGCAAATAGACTCAGATTCACCTGAGAGAGCTTTGTGAAGTAGCTTTTGGATTGATTGAGGGTAGGCCAGAGCTCACAATGGAACCGGAATGAGCCTCAAGCAGGCACTGGCCAAGAGAGTAGGTGGACTCTATGTCCCTGAGAGTCCCCAGAGCCCAGGGCCTTGGGGTCCGCGTTGTGCCCGAGGGTGATGCTGAACTGGTTATGGGGAAAGGAGGGAGATGAGATCTCGCCTTCTTTTCTCGAAAAGAAAAAACACATCCTCTAGAGATACTGCCCTGTCTCCACACAAAAAATAAAATCCCAACTCCTTCCCTATGTTGAAGAGGATGGAGATAAATTTCTACAAGCTCCATGACAACATCCCCTCTGCCCTCAAGTGTCCAATTTCAAAACTGGAACTCTGCACCCTTAATCCAGCATCTACCTCCTCATATTCTGGGCTTAAAACCTATATCTGAGGCATAACCTAAAGTCTAGACCCCAGTGGGCAAACTCTAGGACTCAGAAATCAAGAGAAGAGAGTTTGGAGCCCAGAGTTTCACCAATAGGGGATATAACCAAGCTTCCTTCATCCACTTATGACGACTGTTCCCTACTCAATTTTCACTCCTATCCCTACTACTCAACCTCTCACCAAGCTCCAAAAGATGAAGGTCTCTTCCAGGAGAGACGTCCCAAGATACTGAAAGACCGTGGGGTACAAAGTCACAGAGATGTAGGTTTCAGTCAAAGGTCTACCATCTACCAGACTTTATATTTTAAGAAACTAGAATTTCTTCAACTTAGAACCTAATTCATAAGGAGGATAGTAACCATTTATAGGGGTAGACATTCAAATGAAAAGAAGAAAGTGACATTTTTTAATGTGATTGCACCACACATGATAATTATCCTTATTATAAATTCTAGTGGGCTCCCCAATTCCAGATTCCTCTAATAAATTCTTTCCCCCAGATACCTAGACTTCCCATTAAGTATTTCAGTTGACCTCTTCCTTATTTCAGTTTCAAGTAGGGTGTAAGTGTATTTTGGGGAGAAATAGCAGAAGAGCTCTCTCCCCTTTCTTAATCAAAGGGTGGGATACATGGGGAAAGCAAAGAGAACATGGATATAGAGTAAATTTCCCCTTCCCCATATGGAACTTTGAACTATCTCATAGAGGCAGTTTAAGAGCAATTTCTGCTTTCCCATTACTGTAGAATTCTTTGCATTAGGTTAATGACTTGGGAACCTGGAGATGGAATTCAGGAGAACACAGATGACAATTTTGTGAATAAGGTCACAGAATCATGGGGGGAAAAGAGACCTAAAAATGCCTCAGAATAGGCATTAGTCCCTGGTGAGAAGGGGCCAGGATTTCAAAAGTCATAGAGCAAAGTAACTTTAGCTATGTCATTAGGGACAACATGATGGGGAACAGGCATCAGATCAGATCCAATTCATTCATTTACTTAATTAGTCACTTGGTTGTTCATTTATTTACCATGTATTGGGTGTACCAAACACTGTGCTAGGTGTAGGATTTGGGGTTTGACTGCCATTATCTCTCTTTTTTGACTTTTGAGAAGTCCTTTTAAGAATCAGTTTCTGCCTCCATTTAATGACAAGAAAAGTAAAGAGAAACCCTATGTACTTGTTCAGAGTGATAATACTAAACATAACACCTGTACAAATCCCAACAAAAGGGACTTATAAATTAGAAGTGTTAAAAGTCATCTCTGGGGAAATTATGAAACATTTTCCCCCACAAAGCTTAAAGAGAGGAATCAATTTGCCCTGTAAAATAGAAGTGAGATTTTCCAGAGCAGATTGAAGCAAAGATAGGCACAATGCAGGTAGGTGTTTGTTGTAGAAGAATATAACCACGTTAAGCAGATGTCTTCTAAAAAAGGAAATACTTGCTTCAGAAAAAAAGTTCATAGACTTTGTAGAAAAGAGAAAGAAACCTCAGAAGATGTGCTGGTCAGGGGACTTGTATGCACTGAAATCCCAATGACACAGAACTGTTGCAAGGTCCCACATCCCACTGTGACAACCAGCTGGTTTTTGCCTCCCAGGTTCTAACTGCCTAACGGGCAACCTTAAAATTGGAGCTTGCCTGAATTTTGGATTCCAGGTAGGTTGTGATGGCATGGGGGATAAAGAAGGGACTCGCACGATGGAACAGGGGCCTCAGAGTGACTGTGGAATGGCTGGTGATTGTTCATCAAATCCTTCTGTGAAGCTATTTCAGTGTTCCCACTTCGTGGAGATAAAAGTCTCTAAGTCAGCATTTCCCATCACCACCTGCATCATATGCCTAGTTGTCCTGCACTCAGTCTCCCCAAGCTTCATTTATTTTTGTAAATGTTTATTTATTTATTTTGACAGAGAGAGATAGAGCATGGGCGGGGTAGGGGCAGAAAGAGCAGGAGACAGAGAATCCCAAGCTGACTCCATGCTGTCAGTGCACAGCCCAATGCAAGGCTTGATCCCATGAACTGTGAGATCATGGCCCGAGCCAAAATTAAGAGTCAGAAACTCAACCGACTGAGACATCCAGGCACCCTGCCCCAGCTTTAAAAACCACCCATGATCTGACTAGGCGGTCTCTCAAGATCATGTTTCCCAAGCTTCTCAGTGTGAAACTTCCCCTTCGTCTAAACAAAGCTGTTTGGAATTCTCCTAAATATTCTAGACCAATATTCTAGGTTAAAGCTTCTCTCAACCTTTGACATATATCAGAATTACCCAGAGGGCTTATTAAAAACACAGATTGCTAGGGGGGCCTGGGCGGCTCTGTCGGTTGAGCGTCCAATTTTGGCTCAAGTCATGATCTCATGGTTTGTGGGTTCAAGCCCCGCATCGGGCTCTGTGCTGACAGCTCAGAGCCTGCAGCCTGCTTCAAATTCTGTGTCTCTCCTCTCTCTGCCCCTCCCATGTTCATGCTTTGTCTCTCTCTGTTTCTCAATAATAAATAAACATGAAGAATAAAAAATTTAAAAAAAAACAACAACACAGATTGCTAGACCTCACCCCCCAGAGTTTCTGGTTCAGGAGATCTGAGGAAAGTCCTGAGAATTTGTACACTTAACAAGTTCCCAATCATGGCTGATGATGCTGGTCTGGGAATCACACTTTGAGAAGCACTTGTCCAGACTCTTATACTTTGTGGGTCTCGCCATTTTTGTTACGTATCAGATAGGCATTACCTGAAAGATGTCTGAAAGAGTAGTGCTGTGCTTCTCAAGCTTTAGTCACTGAACAGACTGTATTTAGTCTTATTAAATACAATTTGAATCCAGTAGGTCTTGTGTGAGGAGAAAAGTCTGTTTCTCCTAACAAGCTACCAGGTACACCAGTGTGGTTGTTCTCCATTGGGCCACACTTGGAACAGTAAGGTTCTAGCCTTCTTTTGCATAAATATTTCTTCTCAAGCAGTTATTCATGCTATTTTTGCTAAGATCATTATCTTCTTTTTTCCTGCCACCCTGTACCAAGTACCTTAACCTTACCTCTCATCTTTCACAAACTACTTGACACACACACACACACACACACACACACACACACACAACTTGACCTCCACAAACCAAACGGGTCCTCTTTCTCACATGAAGCACCAAGCCTTTACAGAATTTTGTCTCCAATGTTTATTATTTCCCCCACCCTAGGTGGTAGTAGAATTATTTGTGTTCAGCCTATTTCCTCTGTAAAACTTCCATTGTTTCCATATGTCAAACATTTTTCAGGGCATCTGTTACTCTTTTATATGCTTTTTCCTTGATATGTCTATCTCTTACTTAACAATTCACCTCGTTCACCATCATAACATTCTTAGTGACTGGCACTAGGTTTTTCACATGGTGAATGATCAATACATATTTAGGTCATTTTATTGAGTCAGCTGTTCTTTTATTCGTTCTGTATTCACAACTATCAAGGTCCTGGTTCCCCTCCTGTGTCTCAGCATTCCTCAAGCTGGCAAACAAGTCCAAGTCCCTTCTCTCAGTAGCCTTCCTCAGCTCTGGGATTTATAGAGGACTTTGAGGATCCCTCTGCGTATCTCCTTTGTCTTCACACTGTAGATGATGGGGTTGAGCATGGGGGGTACAAACAGGTAGACATTGGACATCATGACATGAACAACAGGTGGGGCACTCTTCCAGAAGCGGTGGATCATGGAGACAGTAATTATGGGCACATAAAAAGCCAGCACTGCACAGATGTGTGACACGCAGGTGTTGAATGCCTTGAGCCGCTGCTCCTGAGATGCGATGGCCAGCACGGCTCTGAGGATCAATGCATAAGAAAGCAGGATGAATGCTGAGTCTACACCATAGGTGAAAATGACCACAAAAAGCCCATAGATGTTGTTAACATGGGTGTCTCCACACGCCACTCTCATGAGATCTGGATGGAGGCAGTATGAGTGATGCAGAACTTTGCCCTTGCAGAAGGGCAGCCGTTTTACCAAAAAGGGGAAAGGGAAAAGAGTGATGAAACTCTTGGTGAGGATGCCCAGGCCCATAACCAGGATGCGGCTGTTGGTGAGCACAGTGGCATAGCGCAGTGGGTCACAAATAGCCACAAAACGATCAAAGCTCATGGCCAGCAGTATGCCTGATTCCATGAAAGAGAAAGTGTGGATGAAGAACATCTGGACCAAGCAGGCATCGAAGCCAATATGGCGGTGGTTGAAGCAGAAGGTAGCAAGCACAGTGGGAAGTGTAGACAAGGACACTCCCAGATCGTTGAGAGAGAGCATAGAGAGGAAGCAGTACATGGGCTGGTGCAGAGCAGGCCCTGAACCACCAGAGTGAGGATGCTGAGGTTGCCTATGATGGAAATCAGGTAGAGGATGCAGAAAATCAGGGCAACCCAGGCATGGCCTGTCTGCATCCCAGGAATGCCTGTGAGCTGGAGTGTGGCTGGCTGGAAGGGGGTACCATTGACACCCAACATGGCAGGCAGGTGGGAGAGTGCAGATGGGGGATAAGCCCCTGAAGATATATTGGGGGGGTTCTTCACTTTCTTTCAGACATCCTGTCTCCAACACAAAAGGTTAGAGATTGAAAGAGTTTATCTATGTTCCTGCTTCTCCCATCAGACTATCAGCTCTTTGAAGACAGTAACTGGGTTCTAACAATTTCTGTATCATCAGGGCCCAGCACCCTGTCTGAGCCATAGTAGGAACTCCATGAAGGTGTGATGATCAGGTGAGGGTCCATGACATAGCAAAGTAACAGGGTAGGAGACAACTGGAATGATGCTCCCTAATCTTCCCCTTAAAGTGCATCATGCCTTCCCATCCCCGGTCTCACCCCAGAATCCATATTCTGGAAATGTGGGACTAACAGAAATTAAGATAAACGGGGGAAAAGAAACACCACCATGTCTTTGGGAGCCCTGTGGTCAATGGTGCAGATGAAGCCTCTACTGTTGTACACGTATAGCTTCAAAAAGCTGTACTCGGACTTCTCCTCGTGCTCACAATCCCATGGCACACCCTGAATGTGTCATCACCAGAAACGGTTCCACCTCTGAAATCTTAAATTCCATTTTTTTCATTATTACCATAGACTTCCAGCTTCCACCTCGCCTACCTTTTCATGCCCATGTACTTGCTCTCAGAGTTTAAATAAGTCTTCCATATGATTCTGTTCTATTCGTCTATGAGCCTCTCCTCACTTTTTCTCTGACCTACTCACACTAGGAGTGGTATCTTCATCTTCTCTATGCTTGTCTTTCACGTTCACACAGGACACCCTAATCTTTGATAAATTCTATAACCAAACTTCCGGGTGTACAGCTGGATAAAACCAAAGAAGCAAGTGTTTGATTGGAGAAGAGACAGACAGACAGACTGATTTTACCACTACCTAAATTTTAAGCTCAACATCTTTATTTATTCTTACCCCCTTGGTTTTCCAAGAAAGAGATGTCTCGCCTTCTCTGAGGCCAGGCCCTCCACTTTCGGGATTCCATGTCTTGCTATCTCTCTCAGAGACCACTTCCAATAGTGTATTGAACTGTATCTTCAGCCTCTCCATTTCTGTCTCTTTCCTTTCAGGCAATAAGCATGTGCAAGACCAGACCATCATGAAGCCATAACCTTTACTCTCTGTCATTCTATTACCCTCATTAATTCTTAGTCAAACTTCCTGGAACACTGTCTCTCTGGATGCCACGGAAAGGGGCTTGTTCGTGTCTGCTTTTCCAGTTCCGTTCTGAGATCCTGAGAATCAGGGTTTCAACCTTATTAACCATACCTTCTATCACCGTTCAATTCACTGTATGTGGCTTCCACACTTCCCTCTCCCAAATAAAGTGAATTTCTCTCTGCTCACCAGCGAACTCTTTGTTGCTTCATCTATTTGAGCTCTCTACCAAAGTTAACATTGTTGGCAACTCAGTTTTCCTCCTACCTTGGCATCTTTTTCTGTAGCATCTTTACTGACTCCTCTTTCTTTGTCTTTCTCTTCAAGCCATTACAACTCTGGGAAGAGTAAACAATAGTCAGAATGGTGCAGATTGAGAAACCATACCATAAAGGGCTTCTTCTCCGCCTTTATCTAAAATATCTCTGTAACTGCATTTCCACGGTACTTGATATCTTAAAATTAAAGCTCCATTCTGTAGAGAATAGGATAGTGGTTGCCAGGGGCTGAGGGATGGGGTGGTGAGGGAAATAGGGTGATGTTAGTCAATAGGTATAAGCTTCCAGCTCTAAGATGAATAAATTCTGTGGATCTAATTGCAGCTTGGTGACTCTAACTCATACTGCTATAATATATACTTGAAACTTGTCAAAAGAGTGTGTCTTAAATGTTATCATCTCACACACAAACAAAATGGAAATTACACAAGGGAACGGAGGTGTGAACAAATCTTATTGTAGTGATCATTTTGCAATATAGATGTGTAGCAAATCATCGCCTCATAGGTCCTAAACTGACACATGTTATATGTCAATATCACAATAAAACTGGAAAAATCTAGGCTGAAGCCAAAGGACTTTGAACCCGAGAGTCTGGGAGGAAAAGAGACTGAATCTACCAGGAAGAAAATGGGAAAACTGGAGAAAAGATAGGGCTACTCCAAGGCACAAATCAAAGCACACCTGGTAGAGGGTCCAAAATATCACTCTGACTAATAAAATAACCAAAGTCACAACAACAGAGAACAAGTAACAATCTCCAAAAAAACACCTCCTGAGGGGCCAGGCCCTGGACAGTGTATGACCCCTCCCCCCTTTAATATAGCAGTGTTCACAGGTGCAGAGAACACAACAAATTTTAAAACACATAAGGGACGGAAAACTAGCCACAATGATAAAACAGAAGACTTCTCCTCAAAAGATATTCCAGGAAGTAGCGACAGCTAACACATTGATCAAAAACGACTTAAGCAATACAACTGAACAAGAATTTAGAATAATTGTTATAAAATTAATGGCTGGGCTTGAAAAAAAGCATAGAGGACAGCATAGAATCTATTGCTACAGATATCAAAGGACTAAAAAATAGTCATGAGGAGATACAAAATGCTATAAATGAGGTGCAAAATAAAATCGAGGTGGCCACAAGGAAGATTGGAGAAGCAGAGGGGAGATTAGGTGAATTAGAAGGTAAAATTATGGAAAAAAAGGAAGCTTAGACAAAAAGAGATTTAAAAAAATCCAGGAGTACGAGGGGAGAATTAAGGAACTAAGTGATGCAATCAAACAGAACAATATCTGTATCATAGGAATTCCAAAAGAAGAAGAGAGAGAAAGGGGCTGAAGGTGTACTTGAACAAATCATAACTGAGAACTTCCCGATCTGGGGAAGGAAACAGGCACTGAAATCTAAAGGGCACAGAGAACTCCCTTCAGACAAAACTTGAATCAATCTTCTGCATGACATATCAGTGAAACTGGCAAAATATAAGGATAAAGAGAAAATTCTGAAAGCCCCTAGAGACAAATGGGCCTTAACATACAAAGGTAGACACATAAGGGTAGTAGCAGACCTATCTACTGAAACTTGGCAGGCGAGAAAGGAATGGCAGGAAATCTTCAATGTGATGAGCAGGAAAAATATGCAACCAAGAATCCTTTATCCAGCAAGTCTGTCATGCAGAAAAGGAGAGATAAAGGTTTTCCCAAACAAACAAAAACTGAAGGAATTCATCACCACTAAGCCAGCCCCTAAGGGGGATTCTGTGAGTGAAATGTTGCAAGGACCACAAAGTACCAGAAACAGCACTGCAAACATGAAACCTACAGATAACACAATGACTCTAAACCTGTATCTTTCAATAATAATATTGAATGTAAATGGACTAAATGCTCCAATCAAAAGACACAGGATATCAGAATAGATAAAAAAACAAGACCCATCTATTTGCTATCTACAAGAGACTCATTTTAGACCTGAGGACACCTTCAGATTGAAAGTGAGGGGATGGAGAACTATCTATCAAGCTACTGGAAGTCAAAAGAAAGCTGGAGTAGCCATACTCAGATCAGACAAACTAGACTTTAAATTAAAGGCTGTAACAAGAGATGAAGAAGGGCATTATATAATAGTTACAGGGTCTATCCATCGGGAAGAGCTAACAGTTATAAATGTCTATGCACCGATATCAGAAGCCTGCAAATATATAAAACAATTAACCACAAACATAAGCAACCTTATTGATAAGAATGTGGTAATTTCAGGGGACATTAACACCCCACTAACAATGCATAGATCATCTAGACACAGGATCAATAAAGAAACAAGGGCCCTGAACGATACACTGGACCAGATGGACTTGACATATATATTTAGAACTCTACATCCTAAAGCAGCAGAATATACTTTCTTCTCGAGTGCACATGGAACATTTTCCAGATAGATCACATACTGGGTCACAAAACAGCCCTTAATAAATATAAAAGAGTTGAGATTATACCATGCACACTTTTAGATCACAATGCTATGAAACTTGAAATCAACAACAGGAAAAGTCTGGAAAACCTCCAAAAGCATGGAGGTTAAAGAACACCCTACTAAAGAATGAATGGGTCAACCAGACAATTAGAGAAGAAATTTAAAAATATATGGAAACAAATGAAAATGAAAATACAACAATCCAAATGCTTTGCAATGCAGCAAAGGCAGTCCTGAGAGGAAAATACATTGCAATCCAAGCCTATATCAAGAAACAAGAAAAATCCCAAATACAAAATCTAACAGCACACTTAAAGAAACTAGAAGCAGAATAGCAAAGACACCCCAAACCCAGCAGCAGAAGAGAAATAATAAAATCAGAGCAGAAATAAACAATATAGAATCCAAAAAAACTGTAGAGCAGATCAACGAAACCAAGAGTTGGTTTTTTGAAAAAGTACACAAAATTGATAAACCTCTAGCCAGGCTTCTCAAAAAGAAAAGAGAGTACCCAAATAGATAAAATCATGAATGAAAATGGAATTATTACAACCAATCCCTCAGAAATACAAGCAATTATCAGGGAATACCATGAAACGTTATATGCCAACAAACTGGACAACCTGGAAGAAATGGGACAAATTCCTAAGCACCCACACACTTCCCAAACTCAAACAGGAAGAAACAGAAAACTTGAACAGACCCATAACCAGTGAAAACATTGAATCAGTTATCAAAACTCTCCCAACAAATAAGAGTCCTGGACCAGATAGCTTCCCTGGGGAATTCTACCAGACATTTGAAACAGAGATAATACCTATCCTTCTCAAGCTGTTTCAAAAAATAGAAAGGGAAGGAAAACTTCCAGACTCATTCTATGAAGCCACCATTACTTTGATTCCCAAACAAGACAGAGACCCAGCAAAAAAAGAGAACTACAGGCCAGTATCCCTGATGAATATGGATGTAAAAATTCTCAACAAGGTACTAGCAAATCGAATTCAACAGCATATAGAAAGAAATACTCACCATGATCAAGTGGGATTCATTCCTGGACTGCAGGGCTGGTTCAACATTCGCAAATCAATCAATGTGATACATCACATTAATAAAAGATAAGAACCATATGATCCTGTCAATTGATGCAGAAAAAGCATTTGACAAAATTCAACCTCCTTTCTTAATAAAAACCCTCGAGAAAGTCAGGAAATAAGGAACATACTTAAACATCACAGAAGCCATTTATAAAAAGCCCACAGCTAATATCATCCTCAATGGGGACAAACTGAGAGCTTTCCCCCTGAGATCAGGAACACAACAGGGATGTCCACTCTCACTACTGTTGTTTAACATAGTGTTGGAAGTTCTAGCATCAAAAGGAAATGAAAAGCATCAAAATTGGCAAAGATGAAGTCAAGCTTTCACTTTTTGCAGATGACATGATACTACACACGGGAAACCCAACAGACTCCACCAAAAGTCTACTAAAACTGATACATGAATTCAGCAGTCACAGGATACCAAATTAATGTACAGAAATCAGTTGCATTCTTATACACTAATAATGAAGCAACAGAAAGACACATAAAGAAACTGATCCCACTCACAATTGCACCAAGAATCATAAAATACCTAGGAATCAACCTAACCAAAGATGCAAAAGATCTGTATGTTGAAAAGTATACAAAGCTTATGAAGGAAATTGAAGAAGATACAAAGAAATAGAAAAACATTCCCTGCTCATGGATTGGAAGAATAAATATTGTTAAAATGTCAATACTACCCAAAGCAATCTACACATTCAATGCAATCCCAATCAAAATTGCACCAGCATTCTTCTCGAAACTAGAACAAGCAATCCTAAGATTTTTATGGAACCACTAAAGACCCCGAATAACCAAAGTAAATTGAAGAAGAAGGCCAAAGCAGGAGGCATCACAATGCCAGAGTTAGCCTCTACTACAAAGCTGTAATCATCAAGACAGCATGGTATTGGCACAAAAACAGACAAATAGACTAATGGAATAGAATAGAGAACCCAGAACTGTACCCACAAATGTATGGCCAACTAATCTTTGACAAAGCAGGAAAGAATATCCAATGGAAAAAAGACAGTCTCTTTAACAAATGGTGATGGGAGAACTGGACAGCAACATGCAGAAGAATGAAACTAGACCACTTTCTCACACCATTCACAAAAATAAACTCAAAATGGATGAAGGACCTGAATGTGAGACAGGGAACCATGAAAACCTTAGAGGAGAAAGCAGGAAGAAAACCTCTTTGACCTCAGCTGTAGCAATTTCTTACTCGACACATCTGCAAAGGCAAGGGAATTAAAAGCAAAAATGAACTATTGGGACTTCATCAAGATAAGAAATTTTCTGCACTGCAAATGAAATAATCAACAAAACTAAAAGGCAACCGATGGAATGGGGAAAGATATTTGCAAGTGACATATCAGATAAAGGGCTAGTATCCAAAATCTATAAAGAACTCACCAAACTCCACACCCAAAAAACAAATAATCCAGTGAAGAAATGGGCAGAAGACATGAATAGACACTTTTCTAAGGATGACAAAAAGACACATGAAAAGATGCTCAATGTCACTCCTCATCAGGGAAATACAAATCACAACCACACTGAGATACCATCTCACGCCGGTCAGAGTGGCTAAAATGAACAAATTAGGAGACTATAGATTCTGGAGAAGATGTGGAGAAACAGGAACCCTCTTGCACTGTTTGTGCACACTGGTCGAGCCGCTCTGGAAAACAGTGTGGAGGTTCCTCAAAAAATTAAAAATGTAACTACCCTATGACCCAGCAATAGCACTTCTAGGAATTACCCAAGGGATACAGGAGTGCTGGTGCATAGGGGTACCTGTACCCCAATGTTTACAGCAGCACTTTCAACAATAGCCAAATTATGGAGAGAGCCTAAACGTCCATCAACTGACGAATGGATAAAGAAGATGTGGTTTATATATACAATGAAATACTACTTGGCATTGAGAAAGAATGAAATCTGGCCATTTGTAGCAACGTGGATGGAACTGGAGGGTATTATGCTAAGTGAAATAAGTCAGGCAGAGAAAGACAGATACCATATGCTTTCACTCATATGTGGATCCTGAGAAACTTAACAGAGAACCATGGGGGAAGGGAAGGGGGGAAAAAGTTACAGAGAGGGAGGGAGGCAAACCATAAGAGACTTAAATACTGAGAACAAACTTAAGGTTGATGGGGGGTGGGAGAGGGGAAAGTGGGTGATGGGCAATCAGGAGGGCACCTGTTGGGATGAGCACTGAGTGTTGTATGGGAAAACAATCTGACAATAAATTATATTTAATATAAAAAAGTTTTAAAAACCTGGAAAAATCTATATTAACAATTTAAAAATAAAACAAAGTTCCACTTTTGAATTTAAGCTAATGACTCCTTCATTTCCTTCTAACAACTCCTTTTTCTTTTGAAATTCTAGAGTTTCCATCTTTTTTTCTAGTCCTCTTAGTAAATATAGTGAAATTACATGGTGCCTAGAAACTGGACAACACCCAGGTATTAGCAAAAATCCTGAAAGTATGGGGGCCATGAGAAGGAATTTGTCTATTCCTTTGTTTTCTATCCTCCAAATGAGAATCCAAAGGAACCCTTTCACTGGTAGGATTTCTTTTCCCTACTCCCCCTGCAAACCTCTCTCTTTCCCTTACCCAGGTTTAAAGGCCATGTCTCTAAGAAGTCTTCATAAATCCAGCCTATCCAGATTTTTTCTTTAGCATCTTCACTTCAAGATTACTTCCACATACTGAAGAAATGGAAAGACTCTTCAGAGCACCGGTAGATACTAAGGTGTCTCTCACAAGAGAGATATACCCCACTGTCCTTGAATCCAGGTATGCAAATTTAGGTAAACCAGAAGGGCATATTTCATCCATGCTCCAGACTTTCCTCAGTCTAGAAAGCAACTCTTAAAACGTGTACCCCAAAGAAAACACGCTCTGCCACCACATAACGAACATTGGTCATTGTTTGGGCCATAAAGGTGTCAGGTAAAGATTCCTAAAGGTGACTAATCTAGAAAGAAAAGCCAGGAAGATAGAGACAGACACAACAAGGTGGTACTCTTGCACAGGATGTGGATGAGCATGAACACACACATGGTCACACAAAAGTACCATTAAATATACATGCTTACACTCCTTTGCACACTAAGGCACTCAGATATTCATAAGGACTGTCTCAGGCATCACACAGACAGAAACTATCATGCACTCTTTTAGTCATACATAACACAATCACAACCACAGACTTTAGGTAGATGCAGAGTTACTCACTGACATTATACAATATGCGTGAAATATTGTCTCATATTTATACCCCCTCAGAACACAGACTTGCAAACATGCACACACATGCACATACACACACGGTGCCACAAATAATACATCAGCAATAACAGACCCACAGTAATATCTCTACCAATTACATTCCCATGACATAGTCAATACTAAAATCCCAGCTAAGATTGAATACTACATGGTTGAATGACTTCAATTCATTTGGTTCTGTGATTTTTTTCTCCAGCTGCACACCGAAAAGGTAGGTATACGAGACAATAATTCAAATTTCAGGCCAATGAAAGTATGGACAAAATCTAGATCTGATGCATCTAGAGCTCCTTAGCCTTAAAGGTATATGGTTTGGTATCAGGGTTTTGGTTCAGATGGGACCTGGCATCAGAAGCTGTGATCCTTGACTTTGCAGGCCAACAAATTTGGCTCAGGTCTGCAGGGGAAATATGAGGATCAGAGTCTGTCTGAGTTTGCAGTAAGAGTGTTAAAGCTTGGGACAACTTCCAGATAAGGAGCCCACATAGGCAATCTAAAGGAAGGACACTCACTGGGTGGCAGATGATTCTTTTCCCTGTAGCTGGATGTGCTGGCCTATGAGTCCAGCTGGCAAAGCAGCATCAACTCACTCTCCTGTGACTCATAAATTTACGACTACCCTAGAATCCCAAAGCTTGTTTGTTTGTGGTAGGAGGAGGAGAAAGCGGAAACAATGGAGAAGGTGGTATCCATGAGTAGTGAGCCGGGCCATATGAGAATTGCTCCCAGGAGAATCTCATTCTTGGACTCATTATCCCTGATGTCATCATCCATATCCATTACTATATTAATTAACCTTTCCTTGATCAGGGGATGCAAACACATGTATGCAGAACATACATAGTCATAGACATTCTGAGACTCCCACAGACACAACCCTAGACACATTTAGCCATTTCTTTACCAACATTCGTACTGCCTCGTTCTGATCCATACACAAACAGAAAAACACAAACACACTCAACTGCCCAATGCTCTAATCACCAGTCACATATCTTGACACATCAAAAACACACACGCAACCTCTGTTTTCTTACACTGATTGTACAGACTCATGTAGATTATAGACAAAATCTTAGAAATCGCTGAAGGCTCATATAAATGCTTGACAAAACAAGCAAATATATTCCCATGATCACATATCCAAAAGTATACACTTCAAACATATCCACATTCTCATTAAGAGACCAGCAAAAAAAAAAAAAAAAAGAGAAAAAGAAAAAGAGAGAGAGAGAGAGAGAGAGAGAGAGAGAGATCAGCAAAATATCCACTGACTTCAGACTATCACCACATCTATGCACAGATTCATATATGGAGTTTAAATGCACTGCATGTTTTTTGTACAAATGCATGTCAGCACTGACAAACATACTTGCGTAAGCATTCCTTTACTCCAACACCGTATGGAGCCTAAAAATTATGAGTTTCATTCAATCAATTAAAACCAACATAAAAATTAAAAACCACATTTTTGAGCATTATTCTCCTCCAGGTATTATCTCAAAACTGATGTTATACAGAGCAACAGTGCCTATTCTTGCAAAGAAGATAAATACTGGAAAAGGGATCCATTCAATAGCGCAGACAAATATGCCTCAGAGACTCCCTAGAAATATGTCATAAACAGATTTCACAAGAAGATCAATGCATTTGTCAAAAATGTATCTAACGTAGGATCTGTGCGTTATGTGCTTGAACAAAATCAAAGAACTACATAAAATATTAAACTTCAATTAATGATCTGAACTCTGAAATATTTAGGGTGAAGTGAGATGCATCAATAAGACAAATGGACTGATGGATGATAGCAGGATGGATACGCCCGTAGATATATGATAAAGCAAGCAGAATAAAATATCAGTGATCTGTGACAGGTAGACTGATGTTCACTGTAAAATTATTTCAAGTTGTCCGTGTTTGAAATTTTACATGGTAAAATGTTGGGGATTTTTGTTAAGTACTTGGGCAGGAGCCCACTCCAACTTGAGATCTCCAGCACACCCATCCTCCTTAGAAATCATAGGGCAGGGGGCACCGGGGTAGCCCCACACCTCAGCACCAGGCCTGACACACCCACCCAATTCCTGATCACTGGGAGGGACTGGAAGTTCAATCAGAGCCAAGAGTCAACCTCGCCCACCTCGCCCACCTCTGGCCCACCTGACCATTGCCCCCCACCCAGCTGGGGCCGAGAAAGCAACTGGAAGCCAGGCATCCTGCACTGGAGAACAAAGGTGCCCAAAGCGGAGGGTGTGATAAAATGAGGCCTCTTCAAGGGACTGATGGCTCAACACAGCTCTCCCTCCCCAGTCCCACCCACTAGCTTTGACTCTGTCCCTGCACCCCTGGATGGAGACAGGAGAGGAAGATGGGCATGGGGGAAGCTGAGGCAAAGGGTGTTTGCCTGATGGTGATAATATAAATAATATAAATAATATAATTAAAAAACAAGTGGAGCCAGACATAGACCATTCTCCTGAAAGCACACACCAGGTTTAAAACTGCAATGAAGATGCAACTTACTATGGAAACCAATTTGACAATAAATTTCATAATAAAAAAAAAAAAAAGAAAATGCAACTTACTGCAAAATGATTTCAAGTCCTCACTGAAACCAACCCTGGTCATCTTTTGTATAAACTTGGTACTCATATGTGTTACGGGATAAATTTATCTATTTGGATAACTGCTATTTTTCGTACGGCTAAAGACACGAATCAAATTTTTCAGACACGGCTTGTTTTGTCCCAAGGTCAGCCACTTATGTTTAATAAAGACACACTCCACCCATCCTCCATCTCTGTGCCCCATCCTAGGGGCATCCGGTTCCTTCCCCAGACTGTTCTCTGCAGTGGAGGCTGCAGAACCAGGCAGAGCCAGCCGTAACACAATGGGATCACTGCTTTCATGGTCGAAATAAATAAATAATGCAGTAAAGAGAGAGTCGTGAGTTCTACTTGAACAGGGAAGGTTTTCAGAAGTTTGGCTGGTTTGATTGTGTGCCGATCTTGCAGTAGTTACCAGAGAAATCTGGCTATCTGGCTTTGAGAGAAAAGATCTTAATGTACAGAATTTCCACTCCTCAGAACGCTACAAATTCAACTACCTTCCTCTTCCAGGCATGACGAAGTGTTGCTGGCTATGACGTCGGAAGTCCATGAGAGATCACAGATCTTACGGTGCTAGTGGTACCATCACACCTCAGTGAATGAATCAATTATGCTTCTATACGGTAGTGAGGATACGCATGTTTACCCTCAGATCCACCACTCACCCTTCTGCAGCTCTTCCCCCCATCACAGGGGACCAGTCATAACCTGAATATCCCAGACTTCGGAGGGAGATAGGCTCAGGCGTAGGGAGCACCGGCAGACAGGGGGCACGTCACTCACTCTACTCTCCCGCCTTAACGCAGAGTCGCCCAGCTGGGTCTGCATCTCTGCTCCAGCTTCTACTGGGCAAGGTCACCTTGGCTGCAGCTTCAGAACCACCACCTCTGACTCCGCAGCCTGGGGATTGCTGTGGCCTCCTGCTGTTGCAAATCTCTAGGTTGTATTCTTCTGCTGGTCAGTTTCTCAGCTCTTTTGAAATGTGTGTAAACAATTCCCAGGGTTGGGCTCATTGTTATATTGTACTGGTTATTATGTTACTGTTTTTGTGTTTCAAGCCCACCTTTTATATAATTCTTTGTAATACTGTGTCTGGACCTCTGCAAATGACATTTCACCTTTTGAAAAGGGAAATGGTTATTATTAGGGAGAGATAAGGGAGCCTAGGGCAGGTGGGGGCTGGAGGGGCAGATTGCAGCTGCAAGTGGGAGGCTAAAAAGCAGCACGGTTGGGGGGTGGGGGTGGAGGAGAAAGGTATTCCAGACCCGCCCAGGCTAGGTACCATGAATGGACCCTCACAAACTTTCTGATAAGGTCCCAATAAAAAGTCAGGGACAAAAATCCTTGGTGGCCATTCAGTCAAGAGCTGCGTCACTTTGCCAGCCAGCTCCCAAATCTGCAAATGAGGATATGGGGAAGCTAGCTGGAAGCTGGAAGCTGGAAGCTGGAAGCTGAGGTAGGAAGATTTGCATTCTGTCCCTGCTGGCGGCAGCCCAGCCACACCCCGTGTGTTAATTGTAGGTTAACCCTGTCTGTTAAGCACTGCAGGTTAATTCCAAGGGATTATTTCTTCCATTTTGTAGTTTTCCACACTTTCAGAACCAGTCTTACCTCAGAACAAGCCAGAGAGACCCCCTGCCCTGGCCCACTGCATCATCTCAGAAGAGTAAGTCCCAGGCACACAGGCCTCTTCTCTGAACTCTTGAGACCCCAGCAATATCTAAACAGCACCCAATGTTCAAAATCTGTTTCAGCTTGGGGGACTGGGGGGCCGGGGGGAGGGGGGAGCTCTCCTCCTCCAGTCTGGTCAGAATTCATACTCTCATTCTCTCTTTTTATTCCCCAGTACTAGGGTTAGAAAAGACTTCTGGAATTGACACCTTCACATTCTTTTTTTGTGTATAGGTTCTCTAATGTTTGATTAACAAATTTTTATGTGATGTGGTTATATTCTGGCTGTACTGTCCGTGGATGCTGGTTTTGTCTCCTGGGTTAGATTATGACTAATACATACATTTCAGTACTGACTACTGCATTGTGAGCCCAGGCCAGGATGTGGAGACGCTGTGCTGCTCTGGAACACTGGGATCCTTCTCTGGGAGGACTTGTGTTATATTTGGAAATACAAGTGAATCCCTTGCCATCAATGTGAAAGGACCCTTATAAGAAAGTAAGGCATAGTGTGGGAGTACTCAAGCACATATTATACAAATAATCAGAAACAACTGAACAGAACAGACACTAAAATTTCACAGATGCTCAAACAAGAAACACATTCACAATATCTTCATCAAATAGAGCAGGGATCATGAGTTCATTCATTCAGCAAATGCTTATTGTGTACCTACTGGTATGCTACAATATTTCAAATAATGTAAAAAAGTTAATTAATTAATTAATTAATTAATAATGTAGGCACAACTGTGAACAAACTAGTTAAGGATCATAATGCTGGTGTTTCTCTTTTAGTGGTGATGACAGACAACAAAGAGTAGTAAGATAATTTCAGAGCATGCAAAGTGAGAGAGAGAGAGTATGTGCATGCGCACAAGTGAGGGATAGACAGAGGGAGAGAGAGAATCCCAAGGAGGCTCTGTTCTGTCAGCATGGAGCCTGATGTGGGGCTCAATCTCATTAACCGTGAGATTATGACCTACACTGAAACACAGTCAGCCACTCAACTGACTGAGCCACACAGGTGCCCCACAGGCTATTTTAAATAATGCAGATAACGTAGGAATGCATGTAGCTTTAAAAATGAGTGTTTGGGTTTGTTTTGTTTTGTTTTTCGTAAACAGTAGTGGAATTACTGGATCATATGGTATTTCTATTTTAGATTTTTGGAAGAACTTCATGCTGTTTTCCACAGTGGCTGTACTGATTTATATTTCCACCTACAGTGCACAAGTCTTCCTTTCTCTCCACATCATTACCAATACTTTCTATTTCTTGACGTTTTAATTCTAGGCATCTGATAGGTGTAAAGTGATATTTTCCTGTGGTTTTAATTTGCAATAACCTAATGATTAGTGATGTTGAACATCTGTGATGTGTTTCATTGCCACATTGAGTTCATAACTTAATGACATAGGGATTGTTTGTTATTTTAATACGCTGAGGGTATTTTGGTAATCTTTTATATATCAATTGACACTGATATGGATGCAGAATTCTTATTCCAGACTGTGAAAGATGTATTCAAGTATAGGTATAGACTAAACACATAACAGTGGTCTTCGGCTAATTGATTTATTATTTCGCATTTTATTGGACAAATATTATTGATCCCCCAAGATACAGTAGAGGGAAATGACAACCAGACTCCTTCCTTCTTCATAGACCCTAAAGAGAGTTTGGTGGTGACAGCCTGACAAAATTGTGAGTAAATCCCCTCATTGACAATACCAGAAACATTCCAGGTATAATAAAGGAAAAGGAAGTAATTGGCAAAAATCCACTTAGCCAGAGCAAGGTTTGAAATCTTTGGGTGAAAGATTCCAAATCCTGTGTACTATTCTGAAAACAGCTGGTTTCACTGCCTATATTATATTTCATCTCAGAAAATACTGCTCAATTTCTGAGTTTTAAAGAAAATTTGAAAATGAGTAAATGATGATAAATGGATATGATATCAACTGAGACTACATGTGACAACTGCTAATTTATGGAAACATCTATAGCTATGTCATGAATAGAGTTCCTCCATGGGCACACTCCAACCCAAAAGCACTGCCAACTTGCTATAACACAGAGAGCCATGCCAGACCCTATAAGACATGCTTTCTGTGATTATGAAGTTGACAATAATGTTACTCATTCATTCATTCTAATGGACAACCAAGACCCAAACACTGGTCTATGTACTGGGGATAAAGCAATGATTACAGCTAGGAATGCAAATATGTTTAGGTTGTAAACATTTCAGCAGTATCTGATGATCTACTGAAGAAATGAAAAGAACCTAGGGTTCTTATGAAAAAGGTCAATGCATTAGGAAAAGAATCACAGAGCAGCTAAAGCTTATAAGGAATCTTGGAGCTGTGGGATTCAGCAGGAAGGGTTTAGATGGTAGATTTCCATGCAGAGGAAATGATGTGGCCACAATGACAGAGGCACAAAGCATGAAAGAGAGTAGTTAGTGATTCACAATCTGCAGCAGGGTGCGGTAACAACTTTTTCTGAAAAATGTCGTAAGTCTAGGAGTAGGCAGAGATGGCGGGAAAGAGGAACAATTAGGGCATTGGTCACACTCAGCTGCAATCCTTGCAGAGGGAGGGTTGTGATAAAGAAAATAGGCATCTCCCAAATTGCATAAATACAGCTCAGAAAATAGCCCTTTGAGGAAAGAAACTCCAATCTGCCAGGAGTTTGAGATTATACACTTACAAGGAGCAGAAATTTAAAATGATTTCTCCATATCTCAAAATGGCTAATACATGAGCACAGTGGGTTCTATATCCTAAATGAAAGCACATGGGGAAATTTTGAATTAATTATCAGGGAACCAGTTAGCCACATTTCAAACTCCTTCTCAGAATTCAGTGGTTCTCCACTGGGGTAACTTATTCCCTCAGGGGCATCATACCTCACGGTGAGGTATCATACCCTCAGGGGTGAAGCAGCTGGTGTGAGAAGATCAGGGATGCCACTAAATATCCCACAATGCAGAGGACATCACACTGAAACAAACGGTAATCCAGCTCAAGATGGTAATATGGGTGAGATGAAAAATCCTGCCCTAATTAAAGTGCTAAAAAACAGTTGTGAATTAGAGGATTTGAATAATGACTGCTGAAGAGATCTGGTGGAAATTAATGAGTCTTCAGCCCCACACCACACCCAAGGGAAAGGGATAGGGAAGTACATCCCATTTGAACTTGGGTCAATACAGAGATACCTCAAGGATTCTACTCAGGAGACATATGTTTCCCCAAAAGTTGGAGAAAGAAAAACATGGCCGACTGGTTCCTGACTCATGCCTCTACATCTACTCTTTTACATCCTTACAGTTTGCATGACAGACTAATGATGTTCTGAGGAGAACTATTTGTTGCAGTAGGGGCAGGTTGACCATTTCCTGGATGAGCTGTGTGCTAGAGACAGCTGTCAGGGCATTGCCTTAGCTCCAGTCCACCAGAGCATAGGGCTCTACAGGGGTGATGAGTATTTGCAGGAAGACACAAGCAGTCATACAGAGTAAAGAGTCACTAATTTAAACCAAGTGAAGAAGAAGTAAACTAGGGAAAGAGGTTCCACGATAATCTATGAAACACAATGAAAGGGTCAAGTCTAAACATTTCACACACCTACTAAACATGACAGCAGCTAAATGAAACACGCATGAATAATGAACCATCCACTTTCCCTTCTCTCTCCTTTCAGAAGAAAAAGTCAAAAGCCATGGTTAGCGAGTGAGGGTTGGGAGAAGGGAAATGGGGTGACTCTGAACCCTGGAAAGTTCGACTATTATGTGAGCCTGGGCATTGTCAATACACACAGGGCTCACCAGAGGCTGTGTTATCATCTGCAGGGCACCAGAAATCTTAGGAAACTCAGTTTTCATGCACAGTGGAGGAAAGAACTAGCCTGATTCAATGCAACTAAAGGGGTCTGAGAAGCAAAATTGGTTATGTTCTGCTCATACATTACTTGTTGGGCTTGGTCAACATTACAAAATCCTGGGATCCCTTAGAAGACAATGAACTCCTCTCTAACACACCTGCCCATCCTTCACAGACAGTGTCTTATTGGACTGGCTGAATAATTGCTGAGTTCTTTTTCAGATACAGGAGCCCATGCTTTATTCTCACTGGTCTTTAAGGCTCTCCAGAGACTAAATTCTTTCTGATGCATGTTCAGACACAAAGCCAGCCTCACTTGCTCTCTCCAGAGGCTTAGAATTAGATAAAAAAGAGCAGGCATGAATTCACTCTAGCAGATACAGAGGAGTGTGTGTGTTGTTCCCCTGGTGACGTTCCTCTGTTTGGCTTCTGGTGAGTTCTGCAACCCAGTAGTGGGTAGCTAGCTGACTCTTCTGAGGTTTCTTCTAAGAAAGGGTGAAACTGGGTAAGGGGTGGGGAGATAAAGAAGAATAGAGTGCAGGAAGCTACCAGAAGGGAGCTTTTTATTAGAGTGAGCAGAGCAGGGGTCCCTGGGTGGCTCAGTCAGTTAAGTGCCTGACTTCAGCTCAAGTCATGATCTCACGGCTTGCAAGTTCAAGCCCCAAATCAGGCTCTGCACTGACATCTCAGAGCCTGGGGCCTCATTCGGATTCTGTCTCCCTGTCTCTCTGCCCCCACTTGTGCTCTCTTTCTCTCTCTCTCTCCCCAGGAATAAATAATAAACATTAAAAAAAAACTTAGAATGAGCAGATCAGATGCAAAGTCCCTGGTCTTGGGGTTCCTATTCCGGCTTTGCCACTAACTTGTTAACTCTGGGTCATGCACTGTTTCTCCAGAGAGCTCACGTTGCTGATTCAGTGAACTTGGGATCCATGTTCCTATGATTCATTAACATTATAGCAGTTCAGGGTGGAGAATAGGATCAGGGCACAAGCAAATTTCAGAAATCCAGGAAGCAAGGTGATCACAAATTACAACACGGATCAAACCCACTGCTGAGCGTGCAGATGTTCAACGTTTGTACTTGTCATATGAATTCTGAGACAAAGTCTGTAAAAGTCACCTGGGAGATTAAAAGTGTAGTCAAATCAGCTAGTTCTAAATTTTACAGCGGTTTGGCATAGCCAAGCATGTCTAATCTTTTTCTATTCCTGCCCTTGATTCCAAATGCTGGTCATCAGCAGAGCCTCTCTGTTCACCCCCAACTCCTTCTCAGCCTGTCTTTGCCTTCTTGAAGCTCTGTAGCAAACCTTCACAGGCATTCTCTCTTTGACTAGAAAGTAAAAAGTAAAATGACTTCAGAGCCATAAAGGATAATATGTGGGAAAACAGTGATAAAGGGGAGGAGACTCGATCTAGACAGAGAACTTGAGCTTCCCAAGCCCACACGGCAAGGACAAGCCCCATCCAGGGGAAATGCCAGGGCTCCTCACCCCCTCCAGGGCCTGTTTCCCTAAACCACTCTGGCCCCTCTGTGGCTTCAGAGAAAGGAAAGTTCTGAGTTCCAGGACAAGGGAACTGGAGTCCCGCATTGGAGACAAGAACTTCTGCATCTTGTTGGCCACGTGAATCTGCCTTTAGCCTTCCTCTTTGTTTGATAGTGTCTTTGAAATCTCCATGCAGAAATGTGAGCTCTGTTTTCCTTCTCAGCATCTTCTCCAACACCTCAATGGGTCTCAAAGACTGAACTAGACATTAGAGAGTCTTACAGATCCTTACTCAGATGAGGCGTTATCACCTGCTTCCATGCTCTAAGAGGCAGGCTCACTTGGGGGAGCCTCCACCTCTGTCATAGATTCACTGGTGACATAGATATAAGTTCCTGGCAGGGTATCTGGCACATAATGTGCTCAGCAAGGATTGGTTTTCTCTCACTGATTTCTTTTCTTCACATGCACCCAGACCCCCCCCCCCCAACAAGGTGAGCCACTACTGGGAATGATAAAGGATGTGCTCCTGGAGTGTCCGGCAGCCTTTTTCCCACAAATGCTACAACTCAGATCCCTACATGCACAATGGCTTTTGCCCTGTCCTGCACAGAATCCTGCTCACTGAAGCCTGTTTTCTTCTGCCTTCTCTTTCTGTTCCTTTCACTTTTGCTCACTCCTCTTTTTTTTTTTACCCCAAATTTCTTCAAGGAGGGTTGTATGAAAAATGTTAATTGTAGTCAGGTGGGAGAAAAAAGAGGTGAATGGGGTGGTTCATTCATAGATCTGAAGCGTCACATGTCTGGAGTAAGATAGGTGTGCACAGACTCGGCTCTAGGACACAAAGGGATCCAAGCAGTCACACAGAGAAGTGGCCACTGACTTCTTGAGAATCACAAGGCAATCTGAGCCATATACTACTCCCAAAATTCCAGGAATATTCTGAGTGATAATGTGGCATAGTCCTCATTGGAGCATTTCTGTGGCCTTCAGGTACCTGGGTCTCCAAGCTCCTCCACCCTAATCAGCCAGGAATCTAAGATGCTGTGGCCTTGCTTTGTTAGGTTTGGCAGAGGAAAGAGGAAGGGAAAATATTTCTGGAGTTCTTCTCCCAAAGATGGGTGCCTGAACCTGAAACAGTTTTGTCAGACGAAAAGCCTTTTGGCCGTCACTGTCTTCATCCATCATGAGGGAATGAACATGACAGGGTTTCCAAAGTATCAGAATGACAGGAGAATTCAATATGTAAACACTCTCACAAAGAAATCATTGTGGCTTAACCTGTAGAACGCAGTTAGTCATGTGTCATTTTACAAAAGCTGAGCAATGCAGTACATGAGGCTTTCTATGTGGTGAGGGGTTAATAGCGTGAGTTATTGATAACTCAAAGTGCCAGTATCCTTTATAATAACTACCTATGAATTGCACTTAACATATTTCTAGTCAAAGTTACTTCAGGGACACCTTAAAATGGTAGATAATATTGCTTAACATAACATGACTCAAATGTTTACTTTGTACCTAGTTGATATTTGTGAAGCTTTACCAATGTCTTCCTTCATTTATAAAACAGGTTATTAGCCAAGCCTATAGCCTGATGATCCTACAATATGAAGAAAAGAAGAATGCCTGTGTTTTCCCCTAACCAATGATTTCAGGAAGGCATCAGTTTCCACCTGTGTAGACTTCACCCCCTGTGTGTGTTACTCCCTGGCTTCTTGCCCTCGAGTAGGGGCAACTCTCAGAAGTCCCCAAGTTCCAATCCTGAAAAGTGCCCTGGCCTCCCCCCCACCATGGGACTGTTCAATGTCACTCATCCTGCTTCCTTCCTCCTGACCGGCATCCCTGGTCTGGAGAGCTCTCACGCCTGGCTAGCAGGGCCCCTCTGTGTCATGTATGCTGTGGCCCTCGGAGGCAACACTGTGATCCTGCAGGCCGTGCGAGTGGAGCCCAGCCTCCATGAGCCCATGTACTACTTCCTGTCCATGCTGTCCTTCAGTGACGTGGCCATGTCCATGGCCACACTGCCCACCGTGCTCAGAACCTTCTGCCTCAATGTCCGCAACATTGCCTTCGATGCCTGCCTGATTCAGATGTTTCTCATTCATTCCTTCTCCATGATGGAGTCGGGCATTCTGCTGGCCATGAGCTTTGACCGCTATGTGGCCATTTGTGATCCCTTGCGCTATGCTGCCGTGCTCACCAATGAAGTCATTGCCAGAATAGGCATAGCTGTGGCTGCTCGGAGCTTCATCATCCTCCTTCCCCTTCTCTTCCTCTTCAAGAGGCTGCCTATCTGCAGATCCAATGTTCTTTCCCACTCCTACTGCCTTCACCCAGACATGATGAAGCTGGCCTGTGCTGATATCACTATCAACAGCATCTATGGATTCTTTGTTCTTGTATCTACCTTTGGCATGGACATGTTTCTTATCTTCCTCTCCTATGTGCTCATTCTGCACTCGGTCATGGCCATCGCTTCCCGAGAGGAACGCCTGAAAGTTCTCAACACATGCGTGTCACATATCTTGGCTGTACTTGTGTTTTACGTACCGATGATTGGGGTCTCCACAGTGCACCGCTTTGGGAAGCATGCCCCACGCTATGTACACGTCCTCATGTCCAATGTTTACCTCTTTGTACCTCCTGTGCTCAACCCTCTCATTTACAGCGCCAAGACAAAGGAGATCCGCCGAACCATTGTCCGTATGTTTCGGCGCATGAAAACATGACTTTCACGCTTGCCTTTAATATCTGATGTTGACTGTAGCCATAAGTCTTCATCTGTCGTGTCATTGTCGTCATCATCATCACCATTGCCATCATCATCATCTTCATATCACGAACAATGAGACAGATTGTGTGGTGGGGGAAAAGTAAAAGAGCAGGACATGGAGCTAAACAATTTGTACATAAAACATATGAAAGTATATTCACAATATACTCAATGTCATTCACAGAAAGGTGAAAATCGGGGACACTTGAATGATATGACACAACTTGAAAGGAAGATCCATCTAAACTATTCATTTCCCACACAAAAAATCTCTTATTGATGTAGTAATAATTAAAACATTAAGACTTTAAAAATGCCAGTATCTGTTAGAAATTACTAATGTTCATTAATTCATGTTACCTTCCCAACAATCTCATGAGGTGTAAAGAATTAAGTTTGTTTTTCAGAGTAACACAGATGATAGGTGACCCAGATGAGACTCAGTCCTTGTCTGTCTCCACTCTGAGTATTCTAACCCCTACCATACTGTCTCTCTGTCGAGTTAGTCTGACTGCTAACATTACCACTGTTGTCCTTCCCTTCACCTCCACTGTTTCAAATTCACAACGTGAAATTTGATGAACGGTCAGAACCTGCCATAAGATATATGAACAAATGGGACTGAGGGGAACTGCTCAAAGCTGAGTCTAGAAGAAACTCCATATCTTCTCTGTTTCCTTCATCTGCTCACCAATCTGTCCTCCCACAGGGAAAACAATATTCAATATCTGAACCATAGATCCTTGTACTTTTGGACATTGGACTAAGTAAGTGCATGATTTCTCTTCATTTTCTTTCCTGAGATTGTAATTGTTTCCCACACTATGAGCTAAGACATGTCAAAAATATGCCTTTCTAGGATTTCTAGCTACCAGGGCTTAGGAAAGGCAGAATAGAGAATTTATGGTTTAGGTCTTATAAAATAATTATTTTCAACCTTCTATTAAAATGGTTTTCTTCACACTCTTTCCTTGATAGCAGGGAAACTCCTTGGCCATACTTGATTGCTCTCAGATGACGTATGTGGTTACATCTAGACTAAATTAAAGGAGGTGCCCTGTGGAGACTGACCTACTCACCAGAAATATTGGGTTAGAGACCTCAGCACAGCTGAGCATAAAGTTATCCAGAGTTTTCTCTCTGTGAAGCTCTCCTGAAGGAATATGAAGGAGGAGTATCAGGTGCCAGAGGGAAGGACCCATTTCTGAATGGAAACATTTTAAGTATTTGGGATCCCGGTTTCCATATATGCCCATAAGTGAAATACAGGACTCTTAATGTAAGTGCTCTTATCCACTAAATAAGCTAATTTACAAGCGTGACTGACCACCAATGCTCAGCATGTTTTCAAATGGAAAATAATGAGTCAGACTGTGGTCTTCAGTCAGTTTAAATAGTGACCTTATTGATTCTTGCAAAAAGCTCTATATTGCCAAATCAAATAATAATAGTAACAATTTGTAATGCCCTGAGTGCAGTGTTGAGAGAATTTACAAATAAAAAACAAGACTTGGGGAAATTGTCATTGATTCCCATCCTGGGGAGAGAGGGGAAGACAGTCCCTATGACCACAGACCTGACATTGACAGCCCAGGGTATAAAGGAGAAAGGACAGGGAGCACTGGAATAGGAGTCTCCTCTAAGCGCTGCTGGCTCCTCTCCACTTAATTTCCTCCCTTCTTTCTCCATCATCAATTAGAACAGCGGCTTGTCTGAGGGGATAGAGAAAAGGTACTTTTAGGTTTCTCTTCCTCGTATGAGGCAGGTGCCATAACATAGAGGCACTCCTGAGTCTTTTATCCTAAGAAGGCCAAAAACAAGCCCAGTTTTCTGCTTTACATAGAAACTCTCTTTGCCTCTTTCTTCATAACAAGCTTTTTTTTTTAACTCAACATTTTTCCCTATTGAAATGGAGAAATACCTGGATTTTGGCCAAGTAATAAGGAACAGAGAGCATTTTATATTTATTTTGGTTTGGGCCCTTAAAGTCCACCTCAAAAATTAAGTCACCTTAGAAATAAACACTAATCATGGTTCAGCTAAGTTTGGGTGGGGACAATATTGAACTCTGTGTGTGTGTGTGTGTGTGTGTGTGTGTGTGTGTGTGTGTGTGTGGCGGGCTAATCTCTGAGTAACAAAGGTCATGCCGATCAGGGAAAGGGTTAGCAGTAAGCAGGGGTAGATATGGGACCCTCAGGGAGGCTGACTGTAGCAGTGGCAGGGTTTGGGGGCAAAAAAGGATCAACACATTCCAGACCTGCCTATGTTAAGCACCATGGATGGACTCTCACAAACAGTTCCCGATAAGGTCCCAATAAAGAGTCAGGGATAAAAATCCCTGGTGACAGCCCAGTCAGGACCCCTCTCACTCTTGAGAACTTTGTTACTTTCACTCAATAAACTACTGCTTTGCTCAGTCGTGGCTGTCCGGGAGATTCATTCCTGGACTCAGTGAGACAAGGACCCTAGTGTCTCCCACCTTGTGGTATAAATTGGCATTGCCTGTCAGCGGCTCGTATCTCATCCTCCAGGGCCTGTGTGGGGTAGGTCAGATGAGGAGAACAAAGGCAAGAGAAATGTAGCTGAAATTAAACCTCTTTACAGCTTGCAGCCCACTGATACGTACCTGAAACATGCAGACCATGACCTTCCTCAAGGAACTCATGGCTGCCTGAGTGCCTTAATGTTTATGTTTTATTAAAGACTGAAGGTAACATTATCCTTTTTTTAAATATTTATTTATTTTGGGGGAGAACACAAGGAGGGGAGGGGCAGAGAGAGAGGGGGACAGAGAATCCAAAGCAGGCTTTGTGCTGACAGCAGGGAGCCTGATGCGGAGCTTGAACTCATGAGCCGAAGTCAGATGTTCAACTGACTGAGACACCCAGGTGCCCCTAAAGGTAACCATATCTAAACAGCATCTAGCCCTGCAAGGTCCTCAAAGTCTTGCTTTAAAATTCTTTAGAAACTTACTTTATCTCTATCCACCCTCCTTCCACCAACTTAGAAGTATACAATCAGTCACTCCTCACATTCCCAGCGCAGCTCTTTCTGCTCACAGGTCCTGTCCCCATGCTTTAACAAGAATCACCTTTTTGCACCCAAAATGTCTCAAGAATCCTTTCTTGGCCATTAACTCTCAAGCACAAACCTTCAAATCATATCAGGTCAGTGAAGAGACAGAATAAATTAGAACGAACTTTATGATAGGATAGGATTCCTGACCCCCATGCCTCATAGTAAGACTCACAGTAAACTCAATACAACTAGAATGTGATGCAGAATTGAGAAAACACACCTCCACGTTGTGTGGCCTTCCATGCAATTAATTTCTGTGTGAGCCCAGGAAGTGGGAGAACCTTCAGAAATGAGAGCAGGGTAGCAGAGGGCGATGACCAGGCCCCTGGGCATGGCTGACCATCAGCCCCACTTTCTCAGTCCCACTGAGGTTCACCCCACCTCCAGGAAGCCATCTCCACACTTGATCAGTTCTGCTAGGATGGGACAGCTTTGCTGCTGCTGTTGTGATTCAGTAGGATGAGAAGCGCTCTTC